>NC_091933.1:12165707-12280707 GCF_041260155.1 Ptychodera flava | reverse complement strand
GTCAAGGCACTGGACTACGAAACAAACACTTATCTCGTGCTGGAGCTCTCAGCCACAGATGGCGGCTCACTCTCATCGTCCGCCATTCTGCACGTGTTTGTCCTACCTACCAATGAGCACACACCGATGGTTACTGACGCCGTTCCAAGTTTGCGATTAAGTTTACCAGAGGACACAATGCCAGGTACAACTTATCTTCGATAGCATTTGCCGTTAGCAGTCAAATGAGGAGTACAAATAATCTAATAATTTAGGCATTCATGAGACAAATACAGCGGAAAAGTGGCATATATTAAACGCTCCTTTGATGTAAGGGATGTGATGAAAGAAGAAGAAGATAGGGCATCTCGGTGATTTATTGTACAAATTGTTAGCTAAGAAGCCGGTATTCATGATAATGAAGCAAAATCCGCGCAAAACCCTCATTGCAGTTTAGGACAAAATAAAAGTCGGGAATGTTTTTCTCCCTGTCAAGTATTTCACTTTGGTATTGTGAAACTTATCGAATAACATTAAGTCAAGCACCAGCGTAACTATTGAAGATAGTGACATCTGAAAAGACAGACCTCTGCGATTTTTGCACGGGCAATCTATTTCTGTGCTTCTAACAGCACCTTTTACTCACAATATGCATCCTAAGAGTTGTTTCGTGTGAAATGTTTTGCAATCAAGACTGTGACATTGTAGACGTCATTTTTGAATTCGATGACCACAAATCATTAGTTCTAAGAAAAGAAAGAGTTTAAATTATCTAAGAATATTGTTCCCACCTCTGACAACTACCGAAATAAATTGATGTATTTGTGTGAGTCCGTATTCTGCATTGTACATGAACTTTTAAAAAAGTAATTAATTTTATTTCATTTAGCTTCCGAGTTGTTTCTTTATCGATTCGCTTTACACTAAATCAAAAGCTGGCATTTTCAACATGAAATCTGGTCTATTTTTCAACAGGATCCGCAGTACTGACTGTCCAAGCATTTGATGAAGATGACGGACCAGATGGCGATTTCAGATTCAGCCTCGATCGGACGTCTCCCTTCGTGATAAACGACCAGTCAGGGACTGTGTACCTTGCGCAGAAACTTGACAGAGAAAGGGAAAGCGTATGTACATTGGTCATTACGGTAACAGACACGCCAGAAATGGCGTCCAATGCACTGTCCTCATCAGTAACAGCGACAGTTTTGGTTGAGGACGTGAATGACAACCCTCCGTACTGTACCGTCGACACCGAGTTACCGACGGTGAACGAGGATGTAAGTGTGGGCGATATTTTAGCAAGGGTCGTTTGCAACGACGATGACAACGGAAACGACACGTTGATATTCGCCTTGCTCAATATCGATGTCCCATTTCAAGTTCATTCCACGACGGGAGAAATAAGAGTATTCTCCTCTTTGGACTTTGAAATGCATCCTCAGTATATCCTGCTGATTGAAGTCACAGATACTGTGTTCTCCGCCGTGACAACTGCAACCATAGCAACGACAGACGCCAACGATAACGTCCCCATGTTCCTCGATACATCACACTCGGTGGCAGTGAGAGAAGATTCTGCACTGTTATCACAGGTGTCAAAACTGGTTGCCACCGATGCGGACAGTACAAGTAATGGCAACGTTGGTTACAAAATATTCGACGGCGACCCCGATTCAAAATTCACCATCGATTCTACCACTGGAGTTGTAAGCATTTCATCATCGTTAGACCGGGAAGATGTCGACCGTTACGAACTGGTGCTCCACGCCACGGACAACGGCTCGCCTCGGCTCACGGGAACGGCGACGCTGACCGTCGACGTACTAGACGTAAACGACGAGGCCCCGATGTTTCAGAGAAACTCATATAACGCCAAAGTGAAGTCGACGGAAGAGTTGGGAGCGATCGTTGCGTCCGTCGAAGCGAAAGACAGAGATTCTGGTAAAGGCGGTGAAGTTTTGTACTACATGGTGTCGGGGAACGACTTTGGTCTCTTCGAAATAGACTCAAACAGCGGTGAAATATCAATAGTTAATGAAGTAAAATATGCAGTCGACGTTTACGCTTTAGAAATTGCGGCACGGGATGGCGGGATACCCATCCTGGAAAGCATCGCAACCGTTGTGATCGAAATTGAAGAGTGGACCTCCCCTCTTTCCGTACAAGATTTTCTTTTTGCCGTCAAGGAAAACGCCGCCGTCGGTAGCGTCGTCGGCAGTGTTTACGGACACGGCAACAACGCGTACAACATCGTATCCGGGAATGACGGAACATTCACGATAGACGCCAATGGCGATCTCAGGACAACGGGGACGCTGGATAGAGAGAGTTTTACGGAATATAATCTGATTGTACGAGCGGACAGTCTAGTCAACGCCGCGCTGTCCGCATCGGCGACGGTACGCGTCGTTGTTCTGGATGTTAACGATAACGCACCAGCCTTTGATTCGTCCTCGTACAAGGCAGAGTTGTTGGAAAATAGCGTTTGCGGTACATCAGTCGTGTCGATAGCGGCCGTAGATGGAGATTCGGGACTGAACAGTGCCGTCTGGTATCGACTGGATCCGTCCTACGCTCATGCGGCGAACCACTTCAAGGTAGACAGCATTAGCGGACTTATCACAGTGAACACGCCTCCAGATCACGAGGAATTCACCGAAATCGCGTTTGCTGTCATCGCAAGCGACAGAGGCATCGTTGCCAGGGAAACGTCAGTTCCTGTCACGCTGACAATTTTGAACGAAGATTTCGACGGGGTTTGCGCAGATCCTCCGGTGTACAGTAGAGAAATCCAACACGGACCCAACACTCGCTTGAATGAGACACTCGTAACAATCGATATAAACGACTTTGGTCTCTCTCCCTTGAGCGATTTTTCAATTCTGGCAATAGAAGACACGTCTATATTCACTGTAGATAGGTTTGGCGGAATCCGACAAACGGGGGAGATGGGCTCGGAACCCTACCAAAAGTACGTGTTTCGTGTCGTCGCCATGGTGACGAGGGAAAGCGTGACGCGAAAGTCGCCGCTTGGAACAGTGAGAATTGACACATTCCAGCCCGAAGAGCATCTCATCGATATCGAAGTCGCCCTGGGTGTTGATCAATTTCTCCTGGAGAAGTAAATACCGTTTTATTGTTAGCTGAATCTTTGGAAAGACAGGGTTTCTTAATATTCTAGTCATGAGCGACCTTTTACTCCTTTCAGTTTGTGAGTCATCCAATTTTTGATTGCATTAACAGAATATCGCAAATCAAAATGACCACCTTTAGTGTCAAAATGACAGCAAATTTTACGTCTAACTCTAGGTAAGTCATTATGCGTACAAATTACCCGATTATGAGGTCATAATATTCCTTCTCCACTGCGAGTAGTGCATATAGTTGACTCATCTGCATGAAAAATAAAATCCCTGGCACCTAGAGCAGTCTAAAATGCAAGAAACCATTGTAATTGTGTTAAGGGAGAGGGTGATCCGTCTACGGCTGCGCGACTTTCTTGTTGATAAAGGTTAACATTGTCTCTTCCTGAAAATTGGTGATGAAATGCATTTGATGCATATTCATAGTTTACAAGTTTTTGTAGCTTCTCAATCAAGCAAGACTTTGCCAACTAATCTTTGCGTCCTATCGTTTATAAGAAGCTGCTTCGGCCGCCCTCACCAATTTCAGTACAGCCGCTATTTTGAAATTTTTTTATATGTACGAAGGATGTTGTTGGTTGTACATAGCAACCGACCTGTCGTGTGAGTGCAATTCGCACCGCCGCAGATGGGACGATACCCTCCCTTTACAGTTAGTGAAATATGTATGCGATTTTTATTTTGTAAATTAACATCATGCATGTTTAATTTTCCAAAGTTTCCACGGATTTTCTGATTTTGTGAAGCAAAAAGTATTATACGCACGAAAAATCAACAGTTTCTTCACCGTGCACAGGAATATGTCGCTGGTGCTGACAACATAATTTTTTTCCCTTTTAAATTACAAGACTTTACTTACGGGCTTTCATACGACTGCAACGTTAGTTTAATAATTCTTTATACTTTTGACTCACACGAGAGAAATATCGCCGATGATAACTAGGCTTTATGTCTCGAATGAACCAACCGTGTCTTGGCGATGAATCTTCGTTACGTCTCGGTTGAACCAACTCTTGCTTTGTGCTGCCGACTCACTCCACACACGGTTATTCACCTTGAAATAAGCCGACACGGTTACTTAACTGCCAGAGGGCGTTCTATCAGAGTGATGATTGCTACACCGAAATGATTGTAATTTATGAATAACATAACATTACCATCGATTAATATTACAGGGACGCCTTCCATTACGAGCTGTCGAGAATTTTTCCAGAGAGCAGGGTTGAAATTATGTCTATTATTGGAGCTGACACTTCGCAAGCCGGAAGCGTGCGCCTGCGCAAATTGCTGCAAAGTGTTGGCAGGTGAGCTTTTTTGTATTTAGATAACGTTTGCTTCATAATTTCACATTAGGGTAGAATGCGCGTCGGGGACAGATATTCGCACTCGAGCTCTCAAGCTTTTATAATATTCTTTTGGCCTACTACTTGTACGAACTCATTTTGCAGCTTATGGAGTTAATAAAGTTTTTACCGGCTTAGATTTGGGAACTCCATTTTCCATCATAGAGATACCACAGGGATGGCGTCCATTTTGAATTTCAAAATTGGGTAATTTGTTTCTCTAGTACTAGCACGGTGACCCCCCGGATTTTTATTCTCGATTTTGAAAGAGAATGGTTGAAAGTTTGTTTGAGGAAAGTTTGAGCGAAAGTTTTAAGCTTTCATTTTCCAGGCGCGAACTACCTTAAGGTAGTAAGCGCCTCAAAATAAAGATTTTTACGTTTTCTCATTTTTTTCTGGACGAAACTTTAAACAAATCCATTTAAAAATCAAAAATAAAAATCCGGGGCCATCGCACAAAATTTGGAAAGAGAGAGACAACTATTACCTTAAATGTCAGCACTATAACTATCCCTAATATGTTAACTTCATAGGAAGAATTTAATTTTCGAAATGCAAAAACAAACAAAATGACCATTGGCATATCTGTGTCACGTCGATCTTGGGGTGAAAGCGATGGTCCAGTTACTGCCGCGTTCGCCAGAGAAAAGCCGAGTGACTCACTTTGGCCACTAAGACCAGTCTAAGCTTTGCCCTCAAAGTTTGACATCAACACCGCTGGCTGTTACAGGGACTCATGATGTAAGGTTAGATACTAGTATACCCGAAAGGTATGATCAATTGTGACGAGTTTTATTAGCGCTATCAGAGAATTCTCTAAGCTATGATCAATTATTACGGGTATTAATCTATCAAACTGCTGTGTGTACGTCTCTTTTTTTTTTTTAGCTTTTCAAGCTCGACCATTGCCACGCTGTATGTTGTATCGAACCCAATAACCGATACCATTGATGGAATCGATCTGCCGAAAAGATTCCTCCATATCGACGCCATCATGGCTGTCTTGCAGAAGTATTCCGATGGGACACCCGCCGATATATTGATGGCTTCGGAATTCGAGCACTTTCCAGTCGTTAGTATACGTCCGACAATCGAGAAAACACCCTGGATACGTACAAAGGCCGGTATTCTGTTTCTGGTTTTGATTGGCCTACTCTTCTTCGTAGCTGTCGTCTGCGCATGCGTTTGCATTTACCGAAGCAATCGCTGCAGGTAGGTTGCCCCCCCCAAACAAAAAACAAAAACAACACAAAACAAAAAACAAAAACATTTTCTGTCGACTACCCAATCAGTGACTCATTGACAAAACCACTGGCAAGAGAGCCACAAAGACGGCGCTTATTTAGGAACACTTTTTTCTCTTGTTTGTCGTTATTACATCATGATTTGTTATTTACAACGGCAAAGTTTCTAGACTGTGCTATCTCCTGTGTAGAGAGTCAGTTCAAATGAAGAAAACTTTTACTTCATGATAATATTGTGGATTAAGGTCAATATCGCAGTTTTGGCTAATTCTAAAAACAAAGATTTTATATGTAATTACATATATTGAGGAGGCAACTAGACGTTTGGCAGGTAGTTGATCGTCGAGACAGCAAGTTGCATTGAGAAAGAATAGTTTAAACCCTAAGACGATAATTTAATTTGTCCTTGTCTACAGAAACATATTATATAAAGGCAAGACAGCTCATTGGGCCAAAAAAGTTGGTAAGTATTTTCAAGTAAATAAGTAGTCTTATTATCGAACGTGCAATAGGTATTCGCTATAACTGTCTTTCTGAGCAGCAGGCAAACGCACAGTCACCTAGTCAGTTTGAAACGGACATAATGCATTTCACCCAGTGACGGTAGCTGCTATTGCACTGCCTTGTGGCACGAAATGATTGCACTCATAGTCGTGTATTCCTCTCACAAAGGCATCTGTATTACAAATAGCGGTGATTTGGATTAAATTCAATAGCCTGAGCGGAATAAAATGGTTCCATATTTTTATACTTTGCAATTTTGTAACAGGAGTGTGGCGAGATCCGTGCAAACGTGCGTTTATATCTTCCTGTCCAGTGAAGTTAACAACGTTGATGTTACTAACACAGGGAAAGTACATTGGTCTACAGCTGAAAAAAAGCCACAGCTGCTTCTCAGAACTAATCATCCGCCTCAAAAGAACCTTGCAGCGGCAAATAAAACATGTAGTCCCACGACTGCAGATAAGATCATACTAATTTATCAGCTTGTTTTTCATCTATCTCGTAAGAGGGTCTCTTGAGAAGGGTCTCTTGTACTTTCAAGACAGCACTTTTCACTGCGTCTCGCATTTCCTACAGATAAAGCATTGGAATTAGCAGACGTTTTAGAAGCACGACTAAACAAAGCGTGACATAATACTTCTGGTTGCAGATCGTCGCGGGAGTTTGTTACCAATGGAGGAGAATGGTCATTTCAAAGGCGATTCAAGAGGCCGTACTGATCAAGAAGACGATGAAAGATCTCGTATTACAAACACGCAAACAGTAAGTTTATGACCTTTAGCGGTACCTGCTATAAAGTAAGACGAATTTATCGAGTTGTGTTCACCTTGCTATAAATTCAACATGGATGTAGTGTTGCTTGGAGTCGTATGTTTGGATGTTCAGTCTGAAGACAATGAGACGATTACTTTGGCAGGATATATTAGGATAGATTTCTACTTTCTGAATTCGCCCTACATTGGCTTTTCAATCCTTCGTTTTAGACTGGTGTTCACACTGACAATCCATTGGAACATTTTGTATCCAAGGAGGAGGATGAAGTTGTGCCAGGGAGCAGCCACACGGCGGCCTCGAAGGAGGTGCATGTGGTGGAGAGTAAAAGTGGATCAGATGGCGATGTGGCATTGAACACGTACGAAGAGTACACTGGCAACGTTCCAAACCAACAATGCGGTCAGCTTCGGAGTTCTGCTGAAAGCCAATTTGTTGGCACTGAAAACGGTGGAGAGGCGGATCGTTACATCTCAGTTCCAACTTACATGAATGGACTTGTTATGCTGTCTGGCACAATTAGTATCAACGGGCAACTCTATGACAGTATTGGTCAAGGAGCGGGTAACTTAATTATGTTGTTGTTTATGAGTTCATGTGCCTGCTTAACATGCTTTAGTGTAACTGTTTTCCTTTCTTTCGTCGAAGACATATTTCACGTGATGACTGCCGTTTGCTTCCATCTGAGTCCATAATCTCTGATGAAAATTCGTTCATAGAGGAAAAGATAATTAATTCCATTCATCATTTTAACTATCTCGGCAGGAACACATCGGTATCTTCTGTACAGCACAACTGATGGACACACCACTGCCTTTGTCAACTTGTCGCCAAACGACAGGGACAGAGTGTTCAAACTGATGAGTGGTTCCGCTGACATAAATACTCAAAATGTACGCGATGTGAGACACGGTGTTTCCTCAAGGCAGAGCAAGTTAAGTGTGGCTAGAGAGGGCGCTGGCAATGGTGGTGAGACTCAGCATATAGGGATTGGTCAGACTGGACATGATAATAAAGGATCTGTTCCAGTGTCAGAAACCCAAAGGCTAAATTTGAACAAGATTCAAAAGAAGTCTTATGAAAGTCCTGGGTCAGTGGACTTTAGCAGTGTCCCCGGCAACGGGGAGACTGTTAGCAATCTGGTGAAGAATCTAACACCTGCCATCGCTTCCTTGGCGTCACATAAAATGAACCATCACGGGCAGTCAAGCAGTGGTGAGAGAAGATTATACTCCTACCAGGAGTATAGGGTGAATTATTACAGAAATAGAGCAAAGTCCGCACCAAACTTGAAAGTCACTTCCTTGGCTGCGATGATGCCTCCTGACGATGGTTCACTGAAAGGTGAGATTGTCAACCAAGGTCGAGCTAGACCAAGCTCAAGGTTATATGCTGATACAGTGTATTTGACACAACACACAAACCCTTCTTCCAAAGATGACATTCGCTGCAAGACAGCTCATGCAGCTTGGCCCGATGTTCAACATGAAGAACAGAGCTGTCGGAAGCATCAGCACACTAGCTGGTCAGACTTTCACGGTCGTCATAATGATGCTATGGAGAAATCGTGCATTGGAATGCAGCCAGGAATTCGTTCATCTTACCCTTGGCGTCGAGCTAGCACGGTTGGCAGGTCTGGGCAGGATGCTTTGTACGGCGGCGTGCATCGGAGGTCAGCATCTTCACCCTTTATACACTCAGATGGCACTGCTTACAGTGATGGCTTTGGTTTGAGTGTGGACCACAGCACAGGCTTGGGTAGTTACCAAGGCGGTTGGACACAAACCCGCCCTCAATCAGCCGTCAGTGTCTACAGCCGTCGCCTGGGTTCAAGTGTTAAAAGAAATACGGTGCTGAACGAGCACCTCACAGACAGCTCGTCAGAGATCCTGCAAATGGACGACTCTTTCGAAGGACACAGCCTAGAGTGTCAGTCATCAAGCACAGGAGTCTCGCAAATACATAATACTGAAAGACACAGCCCAGGTGCAGAGTCACCTCGACCAACACAAGACCACGACTTCGAAGTTGAGACATCAACACAAACTGTCCTGTCGCCAGATAACACCGATAGAAGCATTACTGAAGAAGAAGGAATAACATTGGATGTATCAAAAGCTCTTCAGATGGATGGCCTTGCTAAGAGTCAAGTTTACGATTCACCTGCTGCTAGACATGACACACTCTATGGCGATAAATGTGAGAGTGATCAGTCCATTCGCACTTATTTCGGCTTGAAGATTTCTGACAACACTGACGATCCACTCGATAGGCAGCCAATAGTAGGGCTGTTACAAAGTTCACATCAGTCTTTCCAGTCGGTGCATGACCATGAACTTGCTGATGGTCTTGACACTGACAGTGAAACCGATACTTATACAATGGCGTCTCAGACATCCGACAAAGAAGAGACGCTATCACTGAGACCTGTAGAAGGTGCGGGAGTTGGTGGTCCTCGTCATGGCACGAAAATCAGTCGGAAGGAAAGACGTTATAAAACAGCACATGGCGGTTTTATGGGTTCAGGAAGTTCTATCAAGTCTATGAGAAGTTCACTGGATGCGAAAACAGACGCAAATCATGAAGCAATGAGACTACGTGGTCCCAAGGGCCGAACCAGGTACCGTAGTCACTCATTACAACCGATTCCAAATGGACTATCCTCAAAAGACCTTAAACGTAAGAGAGGAAGAACAAGAGCGAGCGTTTCGACGTCAGCGGTAGAGACATTCGGTTATGCAGACTTCGTGCTTCCGAGAAGAGATATGACGAAGAGGGAGAGGCTTGTCGCTGTGTACAGGTCACAAGTACCTGGACTGTAAACCCGGAGAACACGGTACATAGACTTAGAAGAGACGAAACACCTTCGCCCCTTTAATATTCCGTGACTACACGAGAAAACTTAGAGCACTAAATGCTTGTCCCATATTTTGAAAAAATAGAGTGCATTTCTGTAGGTAAAGAGTACTGACAAAAATCGCCTGAATCATTTTTCTGGTGATCAAAAAGACTAAGTATATATCAGACAGCAGACGTAACACAGTGTCGTATATAAATTGACGTTTGTTTTCAATTCGGTAATCATGACTTAAGTTTTCGTAACTTTCTTCATTATCTTAGCTTTTGATAATGGAAAGACAGTCATATTAAAATTGTATTATTTTTTGTGATTTGAGAGACGACCTTATCGATGATAATTGAACACTTTCTGATTGCCGTGGGTTTCTTTTTGAACGCCTCCTTATCATTACAAAGGTTACAATAATTTTTGACAATTTTAACATTTTTCAAACATTCACTGATCATGAGTTATATATAGTTAAGCAAGATTCCGTTGATAATGAGAATTTCATAGGATTTGATATGTCGTAAGCAGACATACATACACACACATACATACATACATACATACATACATACATACATACATACATACATACATACATACATACATTAACATACAAATATACATACATACATATTTTTATTGTCTAAAAAGAATGAGTTCAAAAAATTTACAATACACTCATTACATTACTAAGAGTGAATCTTTATTTTGATACATGTACCTTTGCGCCACTTAAAAAACGACAACGTTTCAAATGCCGGAACCGCTCAAACAACAGGGTCTGTTTTTTCTAATGATAGTCTTTGCGATAGTTACAAGGTCTCGACATTTGACACGTCATACACTAACAGTAATGGTAAACATTTCTGAAACAGATACAGAAGGAAAAAAATAAAATTAAGTTACTTTTTGGAGTCACTGTGAAATGTGCGCATGCGGCTGTCTTCCCTTTACATCTGTAACAAATGAACAACTGCACGAATATGATTATATTTCAGAAAGATTGGGGGGGGGGGAGGCGCACGCCGATATTTTATAGAGTCTATGACTCTCTTCATCTTGCATAATTTACTGTGCATGATCGCCGTTTTGCTTCCGTTGAACTATGTTGGAATAATATCGGACTGGTTTGATAATTGTAAGATTATAAGGCCTAGTCTTCGAATTCCCGCAGAATCGCGATCAGTCTCGCCGAACCACATTACATTCACATTCAATTTGAAATTGACTCAATGAGAGAATGAAAGCGACAATATATATATATATATATATATATATATATATATATATATATATATATATATATATATATATATATATATATATATATATATATATAATCTCTTATAAGCTTGTTTTGCTGCAGCCTTATGAATGAAACGAAAAAAAAAATATTCTGGGCGAACCTTTCCCTGAAGGTGATACAGACTCAGATGTGACTTTAATTGAAGACATTTTAATACAGTTTTTTAAATATCGGGTGAGCCTAAAAGGTTTCACATAGTCTAAATACATTATGCACTTCCCGTTTTTGGCAGTGATGCATTAAGGCAGTAGGAGCTTCGAAACTGAAAGATATAATAATATTTTTACTAAAACTTTCCTCATGATCCTTTAAAAAAATTTTCTTTCAAAATCAAGAATAAAAGTTATGTCAATCTGCAAAGATTGGTATAGAAAAAACATATTACCTCAAAATTTACCGATATTTTAAATTCAAAATGACCGCATTAACTTCATGGGAAAAGCAGCTTGCTTGGTTATATATTAATTATTTTTTGGGGGGAGGGGGTCATCAAAGAATCTTAGAATCTTAAGTCTAGAATATTATAAATATTTTACTCGGAGGATGAAGATGACACTGTACATATTTGGATAAAGACACTCAATTTTGGTATGATTGGTAGAAATTAAACTTGACACTATTTCATTAGAAACTAGCGTTTATGAGAAAAAGAAATTAATTTTATTTTGCATTATCTATTCTCATTTTCAAGTGGCAGGAATTGAAAGACTGACATTCAAAAAAAGTGATTTAAATCACAATGAGCAAACCTGCAATGATACCAAATGTGAGATTAACGAAATTGAATTTTTTTGTACTGCGTTTCAAGAATGAAAAGTGAAAATTTCACAAAATTTGACCTTGCCAGAGTGGAGTTATATTCTTTAAGTTTGAAAACAGGAGTGACAAGAAGCCAGGAAATTGGGAGATTTTTGCATACATTTGCATAAACTTACACTTCTTTCTCAAAAACCTTTCGAACGCTTGTCATGTTTAACAAGAAACCCTACCGATATTTCAATCTTGGGTGAACAAATTACTGAAATTGAACGAAAATTTGCAAAACGGTGATATTGAGCAAAACTCGCCGCGTGATGTGCAACGCCCCCACAAGTTACCAGGAAGGAACCTACATACTGTATGGCCACACTCTTCATCCCCTTCACAAAACGTGGAAAGGAGACGCCACTCGGAGTGGCATTCAGTGCTGATCGTTCGTCTAGTGAACGTCCGCAGTCAGTGTGCCTGCATAAACTAAGGTTAGCTCGGAGAGAACGTTGAACAAACTGATTAGGGTGCTCGAAATTATAAAGAGGGATTTGGCGAGCTCCCAGTACCCGGCTAATGTAAAAATCACATTCGTGCTCTTTTACCTTGATGACGTAATAAAATCATGGCAGTGGCTCCAAATGTCTGTAGACGTAATAGAAACGTACATAATTGCTGCAGCATTTCACACGTATCATTATTTAACCGAATTTCAGTGCCTTAGCAAAGCTATTATATAAGTTTGCATCTTTAAAGTCCAGACGAAAATAGACAGACTAAAACACATAGACAGTCTGATATTGCTTAATAGTAGTCTGACGAATCTGTATGCCTATTTAACTGGTATCAAACGTATAAAATGAAAGAATTAACACAGTCAATACGTGATAATGTTTGAAATACAAAATCTAATTGCATTATAGACACTATCTATATGAGTCAGATTGCCTAACGATTCACACACCTCTGAATATTATAATTTCTATGAGAAACAATTTCAACGTACAATTTGCATTTTTTGCTTCACATATTGAAGTATTGCGCCATTGTGTCCAATGGTGCACACACATTGTACACGTATGTCACAGCAATTCGAATCATGTGGTTACAATACGAATGACTGACAATCCGGGAGACAGACAACTGCTTGAAAAAGATCAAGGAAAAAAGAAATCACAAAACCCACAAACTGCACCTCCTTTCGGGGAAAACATCACGTGACATTGCTCACACAGTAACTGTAGAAGTTGGTACGCAAACTCTAATATTCATCTAAACTTCGCAGACGTGCAAGAGAAATCTTTATCCAATATATTTGATTTCTCGAGTCTGAACGCGTGTAAACACTCCGCACAGTCGCAGTTCATTGCTGCAATTCACCCCCATCTAAATAAACTTTACCGCAGAAATGACCGGCATATAACTGTGAACGACCAATCACGTACACTGTACAAGATAAAAATACACAAACGTTGTCTATTTGGAATCTTAGTGTTATACTACAAAGACATATATTATTGCTATCCAATGTTAACAGAAACAAACACATAACCATTTTGTAATGTACAGAACGGATTGCATTGTTGTAATTCACATTACACAGTCAACAACTACACCGTTTTTCACCTTTTTACAATATCTACCTACAATTTCATAAACTGGAAAGTCCATTCTAATTACATTATTTTGACACATTTTAGCGAGTCGGTGTTAGATTTACACATTTTTCGAAATAAAAACGACAGTATTTAGGTTACATCATCCAAATTAATGAAACGACCGCCAAGGTCACGGATATATTAACAATAAATGAGTATCCAAGCTAGCAAATCTATGTAGCAGAAAGTTAGCGAAAGTAAACAGTAATAAGGGTATGGTTGCCCGGCAATCGAGCTGGAGTCTTCTCATAATGACTCAGGGCTACGATCGATAATTATTTTTTATTCCGTTGTAAGATACTTACTATCTCACTCATACATTCTCTAAATCGTTTTTTTCAGTACCCAATAAATGATTCTATAATGTCGCATTTTTACAATACACAAAGTCGACTCCTGACCCTAGGCTCCGAGACTTATATTTCGAAAACGACCCCTTCCATACGCCATTGGACGTCAGATGTATTCGCACGTTTTATCTGATCGCTTCGCAATTTCATCATCGGCTGCGGCAGTGTACACTTGACCATAGTAAGACTTATGCCAGTAGCGATTAACGTGTCGAAAACGACGATGTTTAGAGTTTGTACACTTGAACTCCCCGCCGACCATCCCGGTTTTGCCTTAAATCTTCTTCCGTCCACTGTGGCTGCGTGGTTATACGTATTCGCTGGAGGAAAGAAAACAGTATCAACTTTTGTATCAACATTGTACACTGCAATTGACCAGCTGCGTTAATGTGGCTACGTTACCTTTGTTTGTTAACAGACAAACAAACAAACATAAATAGAGAATATGCAAACAGCAGAAACAAACTAACTCATAAATTAACAAATTATGAAATAATTAAATGACAATCAGTCAATGATTCAATAAACAAACGATAAATAAATATATCAATAAACAACAAACAAACAAACAAACAAATATGTATAACAAACTATCCATTGTACAATGGCCAATGCAGGAATTCTGCTGTGTATATTGTAGACTAATGCGTGCCATTCGGGGTGATCCAATTGAGATATCGAGATTTGATACCGATGTGAAAGGGCACTTGATCGTCTGGCTATGCCGATATAGAAATATAAAACCATTTGGATTGCAACTCAAAAGACTCATTAATCAAGTTGACGACGGGTGACAGAAAAAAGTTGTTAAAGAACAAGTGATATCCGTTTACCTCCATCAGCGTTCCAGGGGTAATAATTAGCTTGTAGACCATGTAGCCTGGTATGAATAACATGGAGCTCAAGGCCATGATCCAACCAATGCCCTCGCCCCATGCCGGGTAGAAATAGTCAAGGTACTTCAAGCGACGGTACTGAATTACTGCATACAGGAAAACGCCCTTTAAAACAAAAAAAAATACTTATAATGTAGGCAATATAAGTTATGTATGTTTGTTTGTATAATGTTCCATCGGGAAAATATACATCATATTGATCGATCGGCTGGGAACTCTGGTATATTTATAAAACTGGTAAGCATTGGCGAGTCTGCGCTTTTTTTGGAAACTTTATATTCGGTGGATTTAATAGGGTAGGTCGGTATATGGAAACATTTTTTTCCATTTTAATTTGGCCCATGTATTGATTTTCTGTGTAAACCAGGGCGCGCCGAAATATATCAGAAGAACGGGTCATACTAGGAAACGCTAAGTTTAGACGTTACTACCAGTGAAGGAAATTACAGAATCTACCAACAGCAAACGGGAAGCAACGCATCAGCTTACAATACGCAGGGGTTTTAGGTGCATACAAGGAACCTACACGTAAAAATAATAGATGTCAACGTAAAAAATGTGCATTGGGGATGTAATGGTGCAAACTTGAGCAAGAAGAAATTCAAAATCGTTAGACGTCGATAAGTGGCCACCCATTTGCTGTTCCTTTTTTGGTGATGACGTTTGTTCAATAAAACATGCAGCGCAGTGGGTATAAGAACGAGAGTTGCCGTAAAAGAAGGGTGTGCTTGTTCAATAAAACATCTCGCAGTGGGTATAAGAATGAAAGTTGCCATAAAAGAGGAATTTGAGTGCCTTGAATTGGATGCAACGAGATAGTGAAGTAGTGTGAGGAACAACGTGGGATCGCTGAAAGGGAGTTGTAAGACTGTAACATAAGGAGTACAGTATGTCAGTTCGATCAATAGCGCCGCCAGCGGTATCAATCTATACTTGAGGGTTTATCCCCTCCGGCTGAAACTGTACTATCTATCTATTATTCACGGAACCTCTCTCTAAAAAACGATCAGATCATTGTTATAGACTTCCTAACAGTTTCATTGACATTAAGTGATGCATACCGATAGGCTAAAACTTCTCGACAGAGAGTTTGGCCACAACTAGCTAAAGGGCTTATGCCCAGAGAAACGGCTCGTCGGTGAAGACCAGAAGTAACGAAAATTGATCTCCACCTCAAGTTGAAGACTTTTATCTAAGTGTCAACATACATGCATGTATGTTACTTCAGCAACGAAGCATGCGCTTTTCTCGTATTTCGTAAAGGTTCTAATCAACACAGTGCTATGTCCTGTGTTGGTCCTGAAACCTGTAATTCATTTGTTGCTAAGTAGATGCAGATATTCAGATAATGTGAGAACACTTGATAGATTTCCGGTACGGCTCTCACGTTTTTATGAGCCAATTTACAGTTGTTTTACTGTTTTCTCTAAGCTGACCCCGTCTGAACTGTACGACATCAAATCTGCGTGTGTCTGTCTTCTCTGGGGGAGGCAGTGCTGTAAAAGAGGACCTTCTGCACATTTACTGTCGAATCTGCGGCATTCTAGGTGTCCGATATTTACGGTAAACGAGTGTCGTCAACTTTCAAAGAATGGCATCGCAGTCAAGGTCAAATGCGCCTAGGGTACAGATATGCGAACTTTGAAATTTTTACAATACTTGTTTGGTTTACAATGCGGTTTACAATTTGTGGGGGGGGGGGGCTCATTTTGTAGGTGGTTGAATAAACAAAATTTTACCGGCTCATTTTTGTCAAAATCAACTTGTATTCCCCCACAGAGTTCACGCAGGGACGGATGTCATCATTCGATAATATTTCTCTAATACAAAATTTTCAACGGCGACCTCTGACCTTTATCCTTGATTTGGATAGAGAATGGTTAAAAGTTGTCTCACTGAAAGCACAAGCACAAGTTTTAAGTCTTTCAATTTCGAGACGCTGACTCCTTTAATATAGCTGCAGTCGAATGTTTTTCAAATCAAATGTGGCGGTGGTAATACTCACGAGACAGGAAGGTATTTAGGGTCAACGATGCACATTAGCGGTTGCAAAAGTTGTGGAACGTAATGTTGAAAGGACTCATCAGCGCGTTCTTGTTTTTACTTTTCGTCGCTTTGAAAAGCTGGATCTCTCATTACCGAACTTGTTTTTGTATTATTATGAGTTTCTCCAAGATCTCCGCAGTTCAGAAATGTAAAGCGAAAATGAACATAAATCTTAGACTAGTACAGTTGCGGTTTATCGCTACGTTTAGTCAACCTATTCTTTCCTCTTCGTGAACACACATTTGATATTGTACTCTGAAAAGGTCGAATGGGTGGAATTTTTAAGACATTGACTGCGTGAAGAGTAATTATGACTGCGCAACTTCTCTGCCCATGAAGAATAATACTCATACAGCCGACTGCTCAACTTCGCTAGGAGAACGAAAGTCGTGTGTTAAGATGAGTATATTGTTCCTAGCATAATTGCTGTGTCATCGACGTTTGCAGACATTCCTACGTCAAAAACGCAAAATGTTTTTTAGATCAATCATGACCCCCCCCCCTTCCGTAAACATTGAACCCCTTATGACCTACACAGCATTATAATTTGCTAATTTGTGAACATGAGGTGCAAGTACTGAAAATGCGTTAGAGGGAACCATTCAATTTTTCGGGCATGAGGAAATGAGTATGGCAGAAATTTGTTTCCGCCACTGAGACAGCAAGTTTTTTTCTTATATTGCAGGCCAGTGCTGCATCAAATTATTTTTTCCGTATACAGAAGCAATAATTATGCTGGAGCCATTCTTTTTAAGTCATTACAAGATTAAATTCTTGTTCGTCTCCTTCATAGCCAATTTCCCTCCCCCTCCAAAAATTCCCCATTTATCAAATGGTTCTCCCCTGAAGTCAGATAAGGGAGTGCGGATTTAGACCAACACTAAGAGCGACTAGAAAATGCAAATTTCCGTTGATTCAACTGCATACTAAGTTGCACGCAATCGTTACTACATAAAGTGAAAAAATGACATCACACAACGTAAATAATATATATCAAATGTTAACGCTCTGGCTGTTCGGAATAATATAAGCAAGGAACTTTTGCTGCGTGTTTATATAAAATGTCTAGTTATACCAAGCGCGTATTTTGGATGTTCAAAACTCATTTTGACCAACGTTCAACACCACAGACTAGCAGACGCCACGAAGCTTTCAATTGCTGCCGAAATGTCCAATTTGAATAAAAGCTTTCAAAGAATTGACGTAATTACCATCTGTATCAGACACCCATAAAATAATAACCATAGCAGTTTGATCTTCTTGGGATTAACGATAATTTAAGTTCATAAAATATCGGTACAGCGAAATTAAAGTGTCAGAGGATTGTCCCTTTCAACGCCCGTCGAAGTCGAACATTAATAATGTCAGAATGTGTCCGTCGAGAGAAGGGATCTAGAACTGCGAAATGCTGTTTGCTGAAAGTATACGGCGTCAAAGACTACCGCACCTCCCGTTAATACGCATGGGCAGGCGCAGACGGCCCCCCTCTCCATGTTCTCCGAACATATAGAAGCTTTTAAGTGACCTGTGAAAAGGTCGGGCAACTTTTATTTGACCTGAAATCATGGACGCTTTAAATGCAACATCATCGGGGAGAAGTAATTTCAACGGCGGCCAGGCGCACCAACTTACACAGCTGATCAACGGCGCGAATATCATCCAGCAAAGTTTCCACCAGATAAACGGACGAAAGCCGAGCATATCTTCTAAGTTGTCGCAGAAACGATTAGCTCCTTTGAGAAAAAACAGAAAGAAGCCACAATGACATCGATGTTAATCCTCAGCTGGGAAGTCAGTCTGGTTGAAATCATAAATGGAGACTAAAATACTAGGCTATAAAGACGAATCATTGAAACCTAATTAAACATACTGTATTGCTATATTGGAAGACGCTGACACGCCACATTTTAGGTTAAGTCGCAACTCGGAGACATCTTGACGACAGAACTGTCATACTCGTCAGTCCTTCCCTCAAACAACCACACACCAATCCATCAAACCACTCACCCATCAATCAACCCCTCCCCCTTCCTCCTCTCTCTACCCACCCATCTATCTCTCCTGTTGATAAAAGTGGTGTACCTTAGTTGATCTTCATTGTAAGATAAACAGAGAGAGTGCACGTGATAGCAAAAACTAAGATCATCTGGGTAGTAATGTGGCATGATTACGTATTTTGCAGTTTGACTCCCTTTCGCTTGATTTTCTTACTTCCCTGTTCTTTTGATTTTTTTTTGTACCTGTTTCTTCCATGTTTCTCACAATATTTTGTAGTTACTTGTCACGCACTTTCATTCCACCCATTCAACTGATGAAGAGACCATGTTTCTTCGAATGATCTACTATATCACTACCCAGTTGATCTCACAGTACTACCACTCTCTTAGCGTGTCTGTCTTCAGTCTGTCATGGTATATATTACCTACATAAATATAATGTCACAAACGCACTTTCTTGTACGTGTACACATTAATTATCCGTACTATAAATGCGGCTTACTTTCTCTCAGTAGGAGTCCATGGGTCTGTATAGGCCAGTCAAATTGCTAAAATGGAGTCCAAAGAATTGAGGTCGATATGTACATGTGTTTAATTTCAATTCGGATTGCCAGAATCGCGTGGAGCGAACTTACCGTATCCCCAGCCGACTGCAACACATTCCCAGAATGCCAGCCACAGCAAACACATGCCGCTTGCTGAGTATGTATCAAAAAGTTGAAACACGTACATGCCACCCTGTGGGAAGGGAAGGACAAAATGATTTTGTCACATTTCGGTCGACTAGTTCTGTGTGTATGTGTAAAACACCGGGGTCAATGGCTGGAATTATTTAGCCTGCTGCTTGTATTGATACTAAGGGTCGACAACCTGGAATAGATGGCCGTTTAGCTTATGGTATGATCGCCCTCTTAATGAATTTCCGAATAACAAAGCATGTTAAAATTCATTCAAGGGCATAAGCACGCAATACATTGGGGTTAACTTATTTGACGCCCGTTTTGCTGGGGATAAGACCTTTAGATGGAATAGAATCAAACAGGCACATAAATTTCGCAAACTGTAACCCAGGATAACAACGGACGTTAGACAAATTGTGAACACAAAACAGTCATCCGATGGAAACTGGCAACTTGCAAAGAAATGTAGTTTCTCCATCCGGCATGAAAAAAAATGCGTGTGTTTTCATATAGGTCTTTGAAGGTTGAAGTTAGACCAAAGGCTAGTTCCCTGCTACTGGTTCCTGGTTCTCATTTCCGTCAGGCCACAGCCTCTGCTACTGAATTTGATGATAGACATCGATACTGTCACACGCACTGACTACAAACAACACAAAAAACATATTGTGGTGTTGAAATGTACGGCATTTGGCACTGACAAGCAGCCAGATGTTTTGCTGCTTGTTCTGGGTCGCGGCTTTCCGACCGCTAATGTGAAACTGGGTTTTCCTGTTTTTGATTTGCTTGGCACATTATTACATCGGCTAATTTTTCTACATATGCACACAGAGATTTGAATTACTCCGGACCGCAGGGGAATATCGGCGGCAGTCTATCGGGTTTCAATCCACGCTGAACATGATACAGCTTCATATTCGATAGGGTTTTAGCACTAAAACGTGTGTACCAAGCTCCCCTGCATGTAGATGGAACTACCATTCAAACCAAGAGGTGCTGCGACTTGATTGAAGGGGAACATTGCCTTCGACGTATGAGGTCGATTTTTGTCTAGAAACCTAGGCAGTAACACACTTGACAGGGAACAGAGATAACGAATTAAGAGGCAGGTCACCTGAGGACATGTCTTAACTACTAGTAATTTGTCGGCATTAGCAACCGAAAGAAACGTCAAAATTTGGAATTTCAATCACGCGTAGAATCACATAACATACGTAAATTTGAAAGCTATAAAGTGACAGTAACAGAAGATGATCTATACTCGTCGTCAACCTCGCTAGTGTAGCATTTAGAAGGTTTTGTTTGAGCCATGTAAACTTAAACAACATCATAAAGTCTATGTGCTCAGGAAATTTGTAGAAGTGAATATTATTTTTCATAAGGAAAAATTCCTACCGTCGTTGGGTAGGGACAATCTCGTGCTTGGCTATAGAATTAACTGAACCGTAATTGGAATGATGATTAACAAAGTTCCACTGATAAATTTACGACCGACCACTTAGCTTCAAAATATTTTATTGACTCCATTTTAGAGAACCTTTCTTGAATATAAGAAGGGGATCCGAGGCAAAATGTTATTGTTGGCGACCACATTTCTCTGAATTATGGTGGATCGAAATAGATCTAGGCGTTTTCGAAAGTTTCCAGCAGGGCGGCAGAGATGCTGAGACGGGCGTTTTCGAAATTTCCACTAGTATAGGACGGTCGAGATGCTAGGTCGCTGCGAATTTACACTGTAATAATACATCTATTATGGATTCTGTGTGCTTCGTTGTCTATTGAAATAAATTGACAAATACTTGTAGGTCAGTGTGTCACTGAAATGGACCATAAGGCTGACACTTGAAGTTTTGATTTCGATTTTTCAAAAGGACGCTTCTTCTTGTTGAAAAAATATCTAAAATGTTCAACTACTAAGATAATAAAAAGGGGTGATGGATAATGATTAAATAAACGGGGTAGATAGAGAATAAACATCAAAGGTCCTAGGGAACTCAAGCTAGATTGCCGGTAGAGAACTTTTAGTTCTACTTGAGGATGGATACGGACTATGCCAGATATGGATGCCAATCAGAGGCCCGGCCAGTTGATGGACTTGATGAGGAAGATAGTTGGCAACTGAAGTGAATGCAAAGGCTGGTACAGTCGGACTAGACTGATCGATGGAAGTTGAGAACAAATGGAGAAAATTGAAAACAGCTAAATCTTCCATGCATGTCAGAACATGATTCAATGTAGCTCGATGGCACGGATTCTGTGCTTTAACGACAACGACTTCTGTGGTCCTCTCGTCCGCTTTTTGATCCGCGCAACTCCGAAGTCTGCGAAATGTATCAAAGCCGCTGTACAGAGTACATGTACGTGACATTGTGCATGTTTGATTAAACAGGAATTCCAGCTACACGGAGATCGCGCTGACTTACTGGTTAACATGATGTCTAGATCCCAGCAGGGTTTCTGCACTGCGGTTGAATTCAGAATTTCTTCATTTACCTCCCTGTGAAACCGCTTCTAAGACGCCATAAAATCCAATGTTTAACCGAGCACTGCACCGGATGGTTCAATCTAATCCGAGATTTTCCACGCTGAAAGCCGTTAATGCGTTGCCGTGTACCACGTCTGCGAGCCCTGCAATTTGTGATCACATACAGTACAACCATCCGCCCATGATGGCTTTCATCATCCATGCGCATGTCACGGGGATAATTTCTAATGTTCGACTAATATTTTTGTATCAGATGCCAGGAACAGAGAATTCAACTTCAGACATGCTTACTGTAGCGACAACCTTTGGACACAACGATCAACTTTCCCAGGGTATTCAGTGGTCACCAGAGAACGTGCTCGTCAGATCAATTTGTGTAACTTTTAACGACGATGCTGGTATATTAGTGGCTAAAATGAAAGAAAAATATTGACTAGCCAATTGCAAGTGTCAAACATCGGTCCCTCTATCAGAGGAACAGTCTTTGTAGTAAGTAAGATGGAAGATTATGAGAACATGGGCTATGAGATGTTTACTGATGGCCTAATTTATTCGTTAGGTGTTCGCGGTCTTGCGACATTGACGATATTTTACAGTTAGGCAAGGGCCACCAAGTACAGCAACTCGGGCAATAAGCTTATAGCGATTTTAATATTAACCCTTTGGGCGCAAAAATCAGTTTTTGTCAACTTTATAAACTACATCCCAGTCAATTTTTTTCAGATTTTTGACAACATTTTGATAAAAAACGTTATCCAATGAAATGTGATATCCACTTGGTCCAAAATTATTGAAACAATTACAGAAAAATTAAAAAATAATGGTAAAATGTTGCACTAAAATTTTGGCGGGACAAAAGTACAGCACCCAAACGATTAATTATAATAAAAATATTATATCAATATTTGAACTACTTGCTATTATTTGGGCTAATCTGTGTGAGTGATATTTAGAACATGTTGTTCCTCTAGAATTACCACCCCACTGAATATAGGCAGGCTCCTGTCTGGACCTAACAAATAACGGCCACGACGATAATTTGTCGTCTCATTTGCATATTAAGTGTATTCAGGTCACGATAAGTTTGTCAACCTCGTAATCTCCTTCCTACCGTGCTGCATGTCAACGAAATTCTAATGCGCTATGATTTTTATCATTCCGCGTGAAAGTTAAATTAAAGATCGTTCCTTGAGACCTACGGTCAGTCGACCGAGTCCGACGTCCATATATACCATAAGATTTCATCGTTCTCTGTCTTGTTCCTTCGTAAATTCTTTCAGTCTGACGCCCCTCTGTTCTCGATTACTTTGTTCTCTTCGAAGATTTAGTCAAACCTATCATACAGAAGTGGCAAAACTCGGCCACAGCCTAAGCACAAGATTTTAAAATATCATTCTTGTTGGATAACAACACGAGACGATACATTTAGCCATCGCGACCTCCATTGCATTTCGCTGATTGCGTCCATTTTAACTCTCCTCGGAACACCTGACAAGAAACATCATCTATGCAGTCCCTTACTTACTGCGGGTGAAAAGTTTGTCTCAAAAACTCATGCATCGGTGATCCAAATGTCTCTCAATATCGATATGCATTAGCCTTTGACAGAGGGTTCAAAGTCACTAACTCTATCTATGGGAATCTAAATCCCATCTATGTCGCTAAAAGAGGTTATCTTTTAAATGGTTCACATACCATAAGAATATATTTATCATTAAACAGTCGATTACAGGTCAGGAAATCCTTCGAGCGTCGTCAGCAGTTGAAATCTGTACTGCTAATCTTTTTTTCCCGCCCACACAAATTTTGCAACCCAGATAACAGGCCTTGATGAAAGTTTCAAAAAACAGCCTTTCAGTGTAGATTTGCACATTAGGGTTCAAGGTTGACAGTCTCATGGGAAATTAATCAAAATTGAGGTATTTAGTCCGTCGGTAAAAAATCTGTTAAGAATATTACCCTCTCGTGAATTTGCCTCTGTATCTATTGGTGAATTTGGAAAGCGTAAAGGTCGATAAATATTGATACGGACCGCTGACTTACAAATTATCAGACTGTGTCACACATACACAACTGAACTTACCTGAATTACCATTGAAAGACCGATAAGATAGGATACCAGGCAGACGATGGCGATGAAGAGCTCTTTGCGTTTGCGCAGTTGCTTGGGCCATTCGTCCACACATGCCGTGATGAAGCCTTCAAGTGTGCAAAACTGTTGAATTGAAACGGAACACACTTTAGTCAGGCAATGCGTATACGTGTTTCCACGGTGATGGAAATTGAAATGACTCGTGCACGTGTGTCTTGTACTTGCTCGGCGGGTGAAATATCGTTTAGAAGTTAAAGCGACAATGTCGTTAAAAGGACATTTGGCCGTAATGACTTACAGGGTATTGCATCGAAATTATTGTGTTTGAATCATCAACGGTAACGAAAGCAGTGCTTTTGAAAGAGTATGGTTAAAAGTCTGCTTGAGCAAATTTTGAACAAAAGCTTAAGTCTTTCATTTTCGAGGCACGTACCGCCTTAACTTGACAGTTCATTTAAAATTAGCCAAAACTTTTAACTTCTTTTCAATTATATTTGTTCCATTTGTACAACATCGTGTCTTGCTCTACTGCAAAAATCACATGATACGCATGCTCAGTGCCGCTCAGCTTGTCAACACAGGCTGAATATCTGTAACGCCAATTGATCTTGTTGACAGCTCACTGCATTGTTGAGTCTGTACGATAATCCATTTGTTAAAGATAACATTGCACATTTCACACGTTACGTTGTGCTAAATACTTTTGTATTTAAGAATGCATCGGTGAGAAGATGTTGAAATGCTACCTCAGGAACATCATCAATAGTTACATTTAGTTGCCAGCTGTATATCTCAGTGTGACGCCACTAATATTTGCTCTTAAGAATATATATAAAATTACCTGACTGTCAAGTCCAAGCATGAACAACATCGAGAAGAATAAGAAGGACCAGAGTGGCGATATCGGTAGCTGCGCAATGGCTGATGGGTAGGCGAGAAACGCCAGCCCTGGACCTGCAAGACAAGAGGACCGAGATTCCGTGAGTCTTAAGTGAGTATAGTCTTAGTTTAAGTATCCGAAAAACATCCTCGTCGGTGATCCTTTGGCACCAGGTTATAATTCAAGGCACGTCTGTGTTTTCTCTTTTGGGTTCTCCAAAAGTATTGCAAATTCTGGTTCAAAATATCAAACAATAGCAAGAGTAATTTTGGCAGCTCCAAAAATAAACTTCCCGCTTCAAAGTATCGAGGGTAAATTTATAAGATTGTCTCTCTAATCAAAATGAACCTTGTGAGAGATAATTTGGATGCCCTATCATCAAAAGTTGGACATACTGCCAAGTATAATGCAAGCTGACAATTGGTAAACGTAATCCCCCTCTGATGAGGAGGATCAGATCAATGTTAAGCACACGGATTTGCAGGGCAATCGAGAAAGGAAGTCAAAAATTGACATTTCTACGGACTGAGACAAGCAAATAAATATCTGCCATCTTATATGTGTCACACGTACTGAATAAGTCCAATATGTCAGCGTCAACGATAATCTTAAAAATCAGAATTTCACGACGGTCGTTAATTTTATGTCTCTGAAGTGACATCCGAGCTCAGCAGGACGGAGTGAAAGAAGAAACAAATCAGGAGCACGTATAGATTCACTTTATATCGTGAAAAATGTTGATGGTGACAGTTGAAGCTCTTATCCCAGCATGTTCTGAGGGGAACGATACCGTAAACGTATATATCACTGAAATTATCAGCGATACTTATCTTATCCCCTGTATGCTGTACAAACCCGGTCACGGCTTTTTATGTGTTGAATAATTCAACTGACGTAAGACTTTAGGTAGCCAATCCCTTGTTACGAAGCGATAAGTTGGCCTCGGAGCCCGAAAGCGATATTTCTTAAACGATCCGGCTTGTTATATCATCTTGGTAACGAGCGGAGCCGGAGAGTTTGGAGCTCGCAAATCACCTCGCATATAATTTTACAAGTGATTTCAAGCGCACGGCATTACCTTTTTCATTAACGATTCATGTTTTACTGCCGGGCATACGGAATTTCTCATAGTTTATAATTCTTTCTCTTAACCCTGATCTCCATCTTTCTAATATGTTGCCGTCATATTCATGTTCATCATGTGTGCCGGAAGGCGATACTGCTATAAGTACTCAAAAATCGCCCGTTTGGCAAAACAACCTTAACGACATCATGTACTACGCTGATTTGAGAACACTTCTAAATTTTTGAAGATCTTTTTTTTATCGTTTGCACGATCCTATTTCTATGCAAAATAACAACTTGTAAAATCCTACTTCTAGTTTCCCGACAGAATATTTACACTAAAGAGCGTAATATGCACCATCTTATGGTACTTGATCAAGCCACGTAGCGTATAATTTTTTTGAATGTTGAGGTAAACATCGCATGTGTATACAGTAGATCTCTGGTTATATTCAACATATAACCTGTATTGCTTCGTAACTTTCTCAAATCTATGGCACATTTTTTTACCAAGTTACTAAATATCTTCTATTGCCTTGACATTAAATAGTGGTGAGCAGAAATAAAGCAAATATCCGACTCAAGAAACATGCCCTTACGATTTGTTCATCCTTTTGAAAAACGTCTTGAGTGGTTTAGAATTTCGCTTTCTTCAAAGTTTACTAAATCATAAACCATCGGTTCGTTGCAACGGGCTCATTATACATCAACTGGGGGCGCACAACGTCGCCTGGATCAGTAATCAGTAACATGTACGCAGAATTACGCACAGTAAAGGAGCCCTGGACAATTTCCAAGGAACATATAAATAAATATTTCATGTCTTGGGGAACACAAATGCGACTTGATGGGTTGCTTATGAATTCGTTATCTTGCAGGCAGAGACAATTTGGTCAATTTGCGGGGAATGTCCGAAAACCTATTCTGAAATATTGCATGTGTTTTTGTAACGTCAAACAAATACCACTTAATCCGGTATCGATTCTTGCCTTAGCAAGGTACATGATGATATTGGTACTGGACTTCTCTCGGGGGTCGAATAAAATAAACCTGTTCGGAAAGTATAGCGCATGGCGGTTTAACATGTTTACGTGTACGGTCACCTGGTACAAGATGACTGGCGATAGTACAGCACCCGCCCTGACCTTATTTTGCAGTCTTCACACTCTTGTCAAAAATTACTCTTTTGCACTCAAAACCAATTTGTTTTATTAACTGAACCTTCATATAGCCGCAGTCAGTCTCTTCGCATACCGGGACCGGGTATCCAGTACGCATCTCATTGTAAGTACATCATAGTTGAACCTCGCATCGCTGGTGTCCCGAGGCAGCATGCCAAACTGTGCCTGGGTGACTGCAACTTCACCTGGGTAACAGCAACTACACGCTGTTCAACAATGCAACTGCATCCAGGACGACCCCACCCTACCGGGCATATACATCAGTGGCGTTCATTGTCCTGCCCACGGTCATACCACGGCGCCGGCCGCGCTATTCGGTCGTGACCGCGTACACGATATGAGGTCTTAAATACAACATAGGGTAGGCGAACTTCTTGTAGTCTCCTTTGACCTCGGTCTGTGTGCTGTGGTGTAATGACGTTGATTCGAGAACTCTTTGTAATTCTAGCAACAGAGTGTCATCGAGTGCTTTGTTTAAGAGCCAATAAAACGCTTTCTCTAGCTACATGCAAGAACGACACACCACTCACTAGGTTGCTCATTTTATTTTTAAGTGCTAGATGTGGAATAATTGATTCTTGTTGGCGTTCTTAGAGGCTACACAGCACCAACTTTCACAGAGGCGGACCTACACAACTCCATTCGCCGCCGGTGTTAAAGATCCATCTTTCTCTTATCGGTGTATCGTATTCTCTTGTTCACCTAGGTCAATTACACATTCTTCAACATTACGTACTTTCACTTGACTGTGGCTCTGGGGAATGGACAGCTGCGCTGGTTTCGATGATCTTTTCTTGTTATTCATCTAATGTAGCTGCCCTGAAGTGAACGGTGGTACGGTGGTGGTGGTAGTGTGGGGGTGATGGTGGTGGGGGCGGGGGTATGAATCAGGCCAACTATTATGAAATCTTGGGTCACAATGAAGATTTTATATTAAAAATCAACGATCAAAATATATTGGCCGTGTAATTTAGAGCAGTAAGATGGTTTTAAAATGATGGAAATTTATTTTCTTTTGAAAATATAAACAGTTCATGCCATATCTCTCTATTGTATCGCTCACTGCTGTCAGCTCTACTTCCCGTTATACACTTTACTTCCACCTGTAACGTAGGCGTTGATGCGAAACCGTCCAAATGTACAGGAATTAACTCGTTACGGTTGTGTCAATATTTGAACAGTCAGTTGAGACCCGGGAGAAATCCATAGCGTGGAAACCTTCCCAGCTATAAAAAAGCAGCCATCGAGAGAGATAGCCATCGAGACACTCCAGCCAATTAAACGAATTATCGATTAATTGGTTGTTGCACGTAGACACTGAGAAACGCTTCTTTCCGTCTCGGATAAGCATTGGAATAATGGGGATTCAGGTGCTTTGCGCCGACAACATCCCCAAGACAGACATCCTCGCTGGGATTGTGTCGAGATGTAATCTATCTAATGCTGTGACCTCGGCTCAGGGCGCTCAAAATAACAGTTTCCATGGTAAAAGGTGAAAGTAAACAAAGATTCGTGATATTTTGACAGCGGTGGTCTGCCTGATTTCATGTGTGACTGGATTATGGTAATGGACGCCATTTGAAAAGTACGGGTGGCCCCCAAAACAGAGTACGAAGCAAGCAATAAAATCGGGCGCGTGCAGAAATGAATGGCGTATTGCCGAGGCTGTAGCTTTGAAGCTGATAATGCCGTTAGCTTGTTCGATGATACGGTTGAGAAGCGCCTGGATGGGAAATCGATAAAACTGGGGTGGCGGGCTAATGCAGATGGTAACACGACAAGCAATGTATAGACAAGCTCAAATGTACATTACAAATGGCCGAAACATGTTTTAGGAAACACTATCTTCCTTGACTGTATCGAATTAAGGTGTGAAGACGAGCATCACAAGATGACATATAGTTGCTTAAATCCTACAAAAAGTTCAAAAGCTCACGTCATTCTTTGCTATCCGTCTCGCTTTCATTCGAAGTGCAGATAGCGCAGAGATCTATGGCCGGTTCATAGAATGGGAACACATGCGTTGAAAGCATCTAAAAGACGAAGATAGTGTTGTTCCTCTTCGTTCTACGCATCGTGATTGGCTACGCAGGGAAAAATTAGGATACAATTATACGACGATGTACTTCTGACGAGGCAATATTAAATATGAAAAGTAATCAAGAATTCTAATTGTTCTTGAAACACCAACGATCTGCAGGGCTTGTCCACTTAGAGTGCGCGATTTTTCCACTTGGCAGCGATTGAAATTTCGGATTTTCACAGGGCATTTTTTTCGAACTCTGTACTACATCAAGTGGTCAATTAAAGATTCAGCTACCACACCTGGCGTTCATCAGCTCTGCGTTCATGCTTGCGTTAAAAAAAACGTACGCCTTGGCGCGAAATGAGCTCTAGGCAAACCGAATTTTTTTCTACAAAGGGGACCGCGTAACCTTCTCTCGATCCGACAGCGTGCTTGGTTACGCTAATAAATTCGTGTACTGCAGAACGTCTTGGCAAAAAACAACGTTAAAAAGCCAATCAATGCTTTTCATTTATAACGATTCCTAAGGGCAATCTGTGACCGCGTCTCTTTCATTAAGGAGCTCAGAGTTGCTAGAATAGAGAATGGTCTTCCTACATGAAGGTAGAGGTAAATCTTACGACTCAACAAATTTATCAACATTCGTTGCACCAAGTTCATACAGACTGAGTAACCTTGGCTTTGCGTTCGGCGCGAGGGTCGACTTGCACCGATTTTAAAGCTGTTATCCAATTGGTTGGCAGAATCTGGCCGTTATTATTAGATAATACAAATTAACTACCTAAGTTGCTGTGAATGGTGACAGTCGACCAATCAGATATAACCTTGAAAACACGCTGCAAGTCAGCCGCGGCGCGACATCATTTTCCACAAAGGTTTCTCGTCGCCATGCGTTACAGACAGGAGTAAAGATAATCACCAAAACTCAAGGTCAAAATCAAAGATGTTCGAACGATGCAGGGCAACGTCGTCATAGAGAGTTAATTTCAAGATCTGCTCTTTACGAGGACTTGATAATTTCAACATGTCGTTTCGTTTAATCTTCTTCTTTGAAATTGAATTAAATTTTGAAGACGAGCGAACAAACTGTGAATTATTCATCCGATTAAGATATCATGATTGGGGACAGTAACGTGCGATGCCGACGTTCACATCCTACAGAGGAACCGCCTCCAATTAAGAAGAATATGGAGTAATTGGCCGATCGCGCCTTCAAAATGGCCGCGGGTGAAAGCGCAGTACAGGTATAAACCGCATACAATTTTCTGGATTTTTAATTGTGTTTTTAGAGGGGATGCTTTAATTTATTCAGCTGTGAATGCTACAGTGCATCCTTTGAGGGGGATACGTTAATGTCCAGTAAAGTGTGTCTGGCCATGCTTTGGCCGACGCGAACCCGAAAAGAAGTGCAGACTCTAGTCACTTCTCGTCGAAATCGGAATAGAAGGAGCGACAACACACAACTGACTCAAAGACATAGAGCGGTTGTGGCGGCGTGAGAAGTAGATTAAAAACCGATGATTTGAAGATGATCCAGGCACTCAAATTTAGCGGGGTAATAACATGAACATTTCTGGCGATAAAGTGAACACGGGAGAACATGATGATCGGATCACATTACTCTGATGAATTGCGTGTCCTCATAGATGATAATTAAGTTTACGGTGCATGACACGTTGATGTCATGATGATGATGATGATGATGATGATGACGACGACGACGACTATTACTATCAACGCTTATTTATTTATCAAAATAAAAAATTATCATGATCATAATCATATCACCATCGTTTACTTATTTATCAAAATAAGACAAGTAAGAAAACTAGAATGTTTGAGCTTATCGAGTGCACTGTTTTAGAGATTCAGTGACTGCCAATGAGTAATACTTGTTTAAAATTGCCAACAGGCAGTGGTTTCAGCAATTGTAGTTTACTTTGAGAAACAACATGCCTGGTGGGATTTTTAGTCGACAAGCGCTGTGCCAAGTTTACATTTTCTCATAAACAATTGAAAAGGTCTCTCGTGAGCGTAATGTACGACAAGGGGCTGGCGATGTGACGGCACCATGAAGATAGGATATTGCGGTAGAAAGGGTTTCTCCAGGCAGTAGGTGCATTAACATAATATCGTAAAAAGCTGAATGATGATCACTCAGAGGGAAAAGGTGACCTTGTACTTTTACGGTGGACACTCTTGCAAGAAATAGGCTCTAAGGCCGGTGTAATCAGGTGCACGGTGATAAATCAACTCTGCGGTAAGACGTCAGGTATGCGTATCACATTTCTCTGCCCGAAGACGATCATCCAGGTGTACCGAAATCAGGCATTAAGATAAGACCGGGATGGTTGTGAACAATGTCCAGGGATCCAGATAAGAGGAGAAGACACTTCATAGACTTAAGATGTGACTACCGCCATGTCCATCAGCAAAGTTATCGTTGTTAAGCGTTGTCTTATGGAGACCAGCGTGAAGATAGCACTGAAGCTTGGCCATTGAAAGCTAACGACTCGATCTATTTTAGCCGACCTAGAGCGCAACCAGTGACATTGGTTTCTGGTTCTCTGATGAAAGGGTTTTTCTAAGACTTGCTCTGCTAAATGTTGAACAATATTTTATCGAGACAATGCCAATCGAAAAAGATACATAGATACTTACATAGATACACAGATAATACATACATACATACATACATACATACATACATACATACATACATACATACATACATACATACATACATACATACATACATACATACATACATACATACATACATACATACATACATACATACATACATACATACATACATCAGGTTTCTGGCTCTCTGATAGAGTTAGTATGAGACTAACATGTTCGATGTTATCTCAATTGAGCTTACTAGGCTCATATCTTTACAAACAGTATTGATTTACCTTGCCAATAAATTAAAAATAATCATGTGAACGTTTATAGGAGAATCAAGACGTCAAGACACGAACTTACCCTCATCGTGTGATGATAAAGTGTATGTATGTATGTATGTATGTATGTATGTATGTATGTATGTATGTATGTATGTATGTATGTATGTATGTATGTATGTATGTATGTATGTATGTATGTATGTATGTATGTATGTATGTATGTATGTATGTATGTATGTATGTATGTATGTATGTATGTATGTATGTATGTATGTATGTATGTATGTATGTATTTTGTATGTATGTATGTATGTAGGTATGTAACTATGTAACTATGTAACTATGTAACTATGTTTAGCATGTATGTATGTTGTATGTATGTATGTATGTATGTATGTATGTATGTATGTATGTATGTATGTATGTATGTATGTATGTATGTATGTATGTATGTATGTATGTATGTATGTATGTATGTATGTATGTATGTATGTATGTATGTATGTATGTATGTATGTATGTATGTATGTATGTAACTATGTAACTATGTAACTATGTATGTATGTATGTACGTACGTGCAGATGTATTTGTTATGTAAAGTGGGCATTCTGATTGGCAGTTTATCAATAAAATATTGTTACAAGATTTAGCAGGGCAAGGTAAATAACCATGGTTTTTCGCTAGGTTTGTGAGGTGATGGAAATGTAATAGCAAACAAAGAAAAGTAGACACAAACAAACAAAAAAGCAATATCAGCGGCAAGATATACTCACCCGATTTGGCGACGTTGTCCACTGGCTGGTTTTGCACGTGAGCCATGAAACCGATCGCTGAAAAGACTACAAATCCAGCGAAGAAGCTTGTACAACTGTTCACACACGATACGATAATAGCGTCTCTATAAACAGATCAGACGAAGATGGTTTTAGTGTCAATTTTCATCTTACTCTAAGCTTTGGCGTCTTTGCAGACTTATCAAAGTGATGACAAAGTTGCAATATGACACCAGCACGTATAAAAGCGAGGCGTATTTCACCAATAAATAGATATATCAGGTGTCTCGCTTCGGGTGCGTTGGGTTTCGTCCGCGAGCGCCAGCACATTGTGAACAAGCAAAACTAATCGCCGATTGTTGTCAGATCGGTATGAACTGTCCTCAGTGGCCCTTTTATTACTTTTGAAGACAAATAGAGGGTGACTTTCTACAAGCAAAACATTTGACATGATTATAGAGCAGTGGTGGGCTACTGTTGTCTTTATGAGGGACTGGACAGAAATTTTAGGGGGGGGGTTCGGTGTTTAAAAAAATGACGCTGCGCGAAAAATAGTGACCCTTCAAAAGTGTTTGCAAAAAAAAAACAGTGACCCTCCCCTTGCATGTCACAGTCCGTATCAATAATAAATTGACATATCATTTCTCATATGACCTTTGAAATTTCAAAGAATACTTTTAACCTTCACAAATAAATTGGGTTAAATTCCAATATCATATTTGTTGTTCACATCTGCTCTTTCAAGCACCCTTTTCTCATCATGTACATTTATATCAATCGTAAAAACATTTATAAAAGTAAAGATTTAGCTAGTTTTGTACCGGAAAAAATTATTTAATAGTTTTCTCATTGACTATAATGTGTTGTGAATCAATATTTCGGTGAAATTCCAAATCAAATTTCTTGCACACATATGCACTTGTAACCACCCTCGTCTACTTAAGTACATTGATATCAATTAATAAGTGTCTATAAATACACAGATTTAGCTAGCTTTCTATAGGAAAAATTGTTCTTAGTTTCCTCATAGACGACAATGTATAGTGAATTAACATTTCGGTGACATCCAAAATAATTTTTTTGCAGACATATGAACTTGTAACCACCCTAATCTGATCAAGTACATTAATATCAATTATTAAGTGTCTATAAACACACATAATTAGGTAGTTTTGTATTTGAAAAAATGTTCATAGTTTCCTGAATAAACTACAATGTATAGTGAATCAACATTTTTTATGGAATCTTCAAATCACATTTCTTATAAAAACATGTACTTTTACCTCCCACTTCGAGCAAAAGTACATCTAAATAAATTATCAAACATACATAAATGTACAAATATAGCTTGTTTTGTGGGGAAAATTGTTAATAGTTTGCCCGATAGATTCCAGTGTATTATGATTTGGTATTTTTGGGTGAAACACTGTATCGGCCACATCTTGCCTTCTTATGGTTGCAATAGTTGTGCAAAAAATAATGACCCTCCCCAAAGGTATGCGTGAAATTTCATGACCCCATAAAAATGCTTGCGCCAAAAATAGCGACCAATCCCTCAAAACACCGACCCTACCCCCTTTTATTTCTGTCCAGTCCCTGAATACAAGCTTATGTTGAAATCCGGTCATGAAAACATCGTTAGAATTTCGTACACGAGCAACTGCGAGGCTTGATAGAGATATCGTGTCACGTGTTAAGGAAATCGTTGCAGAGCGAAGACAGGCAACCTGAGCTATAATCGCTGCATAATTCCCTAAATACTGCTAAAGTCAACAAGCATGTGTCCTAGTGGAGACTGGATAAACGAGTTTAGTCGTTTCCTTATTACATGGGCCTGGTCATTGCCTGCTGCAGCGAGTGGGATTGTCTACTGTTGAGCAAGCGAGATGATGTATCACACTAAAATTGCTGAAGTCCAACGTGTATGACATTGCAAATATGCCAGAACATCGCCAGAGCATTTATTTCGATTCGGTCAGCAAATTTGTAATGTTTTAATTATTCTATGCCTACCTGTCGACTTATTGCTATGCTTACAGCGCCTCATTAAATATGCAACATTCTAGAGAATGTGCATACGGCATTTGAAAGAAAAAATGTCTACTTGATGTAAAATTTGGTTCAGTAAGTTTTAGGTATTAAAGCTAGGATAAAAACGCTGGATGCTATGACATTGCAACAACATGATACTGAGCCGTATTTGATCGTATATTAAAATAAATTCACAAGAATGTGATGATGGAATTTCTATCATGGTGTCCTTATATTGCCTCAGAAATAACAAATTAATATAAGAAAATTAAATTAATATATTTAATTCATCAGCACATTGATTTGTCCAACCAACCCAGATTGGTAGCCAGAATAACGAAACATCGTGACGGTTACAAAATATTGGCCTCTTGATAGTTTATATATTGAACAAGCAAATCTTTAAAGAAAGGGGGTAAAACGCTTTCCATTCTAAATCTGCAAGTTCGAGTTCGTGACTTCGTCTGGAGGATACAACTCCAAATTTGATGTTTCAAAGATACAGAATCAATGAAAAAGAACATTCTCGTGAACCAGATCTTTATTCCGTGTGTGGAGCTGTTGCCGTAAAGAGGCCCATGGTTTACGACAATTGAAAGAGAATGAAACCAAGAATGACGACACGGCATTAGAGTCTGAGTGGCCACTATACAGACATCTCAAAAAGCTTCAGAGATGGCTATTCAGTGAAACTTTGAGTTAAAAATATAAATATCAATAATTTTCTAGATGCAGCGGCATTAAAATTCGACATGGACAATTAATTTTTAGGGAAACGAATTTAAAATGATCGCGTGCGGAGGAATAGTAAACTTATGCATTCGTGCTTGACGCTCCCTTGTGTATAGGCCTAGTGGTATGTGTCGATGCCCTCGCTATGATCACACACCTTATTACTCTGCCAGGTATTTTTAGCCTTCTAGATTATAACTCATGCGTTGCCCGATAAATCTGCCAGTGGTTTTATAGTTTTTAAATACTGCTTTAGGAACATTGTTCATTCGTCTTTTCTCGCGAGAATACCGTTTGGAGAATACCTTGCTATGACCGGTCCGTGTCCTCTGCTGGAATATCGTAAAGATATCTCTGTGCAACTAAAGACGCTCTGCAGTCTCTAAGAAGAGCACTGTCGTCTTGGGAGTGGAGCTTTTGCTTTTCCAGCTCGTTAATCTGTAAAACGAGGCCTCTGGCAACGTTTCACGGTAACGATCTTCATCATGACAGATCCGGAAATGAGATAACACGGGCAGGATGGTTTGGAAACGAGACGGATCTTTCCTCTTTACGTTTCCCATCTTTGAATACAAAACTGATCGCAAATCATTCCCCAGGGCATCGACGATGCAGTCTTCTGTCACCGAAAGTCGCCTCGGTGCCGTTTAACAATTTTCTCGAGAACGAAAGAACGCATGTCCATCATTGTTAGAGACGGAATATGTTCTGGCACAACAGATTTAATTTTGTTTTCTTGCAGTGACAAACGACAAGGAGGACAAAGCCATTCTCTGGCGACAAACATGGAATGGACGCAATAAAATGTAGGCTTACTTGTAAACGTTGTTGTGATATTTGTTGTAGCTTCCCAGGGCAATCAGTGAACCAAGGGTAATGCCGTAAGAAAAGAATATTTGAGTGGCGGCATCGATCCATACCTGCAATCAATAGGAAAAAATGGACTCAACATTGAAATGTGTTCCGAAAGGCAGCAATCAAAAGCCGAAGACGATTGGGTATCATTGTACCTGAAGTCTGCTTGACATCATATCGATTGAAATAGACGAAGTGGACGCATTTCCGCAATCTACATACAAATTAAAAAAGAAAGAAAACTGGGGAATTGAGATGACTGGCAACGACTTTTTTATTCTTTGGAGAGCCCTAGAGTTAGGCCACGCAAAAAATCAAGATCTGGAACAAATGACAAACACCGTTCATTATTAGACATCTAGCGACGGGAATATAGCCGAACTAATGAACGATTTCACTTATTTATGGACGGTGAAATTGAGATATCGGAGCAAATTTTTGCGTCACTTGAAGGGAACTCGACAAACATTTGAGAAGAGAAGTGAGCTGCAGGCCCAATTTGTTTTTGAAATTTCTCAATTCAGCATCCTCCTAATGTCTATAAAAAGTACAAATTTTGAATTGGAATGAAAGGCTAGACAAGGCATTGGATCTCAATCCTCAATTTCGTGTCGTCATATTCAGTGAGCATTCTTAAAAAAACTTGGTCCATGATCGAACAGCACTGTGTGAACGCCACCTTATTAACTTTTGTTAGAAAAACCAACAGTATTCAGTGCACTCGCGGCCAACTAATTTCTTGTCGTTGCCTTCACAGCATAGAATAACACGACAATGTGATAGAATAGCCTGTCCACGTATTGCATTATTTGAGAGTTTGTGTCTTGGAAAAGAAAATGTGTAATGAAATGTTTTTTTCCTTGTAATGACCGTTTCCTTTAACCGAAGATTTCTTAAAATTGTATTTGTGGATTGTATGCCTGGATTAGTCCATAGAACAGGCATGTTCTCGGCGGTGGTTCAGAACTTTTTTGATCGCTAACTCTGTCTGTATTCATCCATGCATCAATCAAGCTTTTTATGACCGTGTAATAACGATGACTGTGAGCTATGAGTGCAATAACTGTTTTCGTCAACAAAAATGAGACCATTTCAAAAGAATTCCAAATCAAACGCATTTCTTTGGAAAGATGGACTTTAAGTACACTGAAGCGGTATACAGTCGCAGAACTGCAGGAGGACGGGGTTGTTCAGAGGACACTGAGAGAAGATATACATGCCGTACTTGTGAGTCCCCGAGTCTTGAAAAGTCTGGCTTCAGATAAAAGACAATGCCGTTCCCAGCGCCTGGTAGCGTCACTCCTCGTATCAACAGAATAACCATCATGAAGTAGGGGTAGAGTGCGGTAAAATATACGACCTATTGAGAAAGTGAGAAGGAGGTAGAGACGTCATTAAGACGGTTTTTGAGATATGTTGTTTGGTCATATTCCGAAAAGAATTAGAATGTCCACAAAACAATCGCTTCATAAGTAGGTGGACGGTGTATATTTCAGTTGGAGAGTCTTGTGAGCAATTTTGTAACTTGTGTTCGAGGGTCAACTATATAGGTCGGCAGTGTTCAGTTTCATTTAACCACATCTTCGCCGCACGAGGACCGTTTCGATTTAACTGCTTGACTCGTAGAACCCTAAAGCGATCATTTATTTTAAGGAGCTGCGCTGCACATCTAGGCGATAACGCCAACGATTTTTCTTGGTGAAAGTGGGACATCTCTGTACCAGTCCACGAGACGATCAAATCTCCGCGAAAAGTGGATAGACACACAAGATGCTCTGAATACATAAACACTGCAATTCGCATACTACTAGCCTCCGTATCTTGATTTTAGGACTGGCGGACGACATGATAACTGCGGTTTTCCGGTACTGTGACTTCAATGTCAATACTCTGAACTCGACAAATGCTCAAGTAGTTCGCAACTTACAACGGACGATACCTGAAAGGGGAGCTTCATAAAAGGATTTTATTCATATTCTTGCTGATATACGGGAAGAAAAGAACACCTGAAAAAATTACTTACTTAGTGGACACCCATTTGGATACACACACTAGGTGGAGTTTCTCATATATATTAAAACTTTGAAATTCAACGAGGACATTTTAGCTTGAAACCCACTCTAGATTGTCCTTGAGAACGGTGAAACTTAAACTTTACGTGCTTAGCACTAATCACTAATTTGCATCCATAGAATTGAAGTGCTCTGACAACTGTCGCATTAAAAGCGGGACGTTCTATTAGTTCGACGCGTCCATGTGTGGAATTTATAAATAATGTAAAAATATGTTCAGTTCTGATTCTAAATAGAGGATAAAGCCTGAAAAAACTATGTGTATAGAATTCTGTATCTCATCGTTTTCTGCTTCCATACTGACTTTGTTCTGTACAGATGTTTCATTGCGGATCAGACTTACAGGCTATATGGAAGGAAATGTACTTTGAGCTAGAGTTTTTTCTGCTCAAAGAGGAGCCTGCGCAAGTATCTTAACGGTTATGCGAGTAGCTATTGCCGCCGTAAAGAGACCTTTGGTCTGTGACGATGTAAAATAAAAGCCTGAATCTTGCAACGATTGGCTGTCAGAAATTTTCCCGGCATGCTATGCAATCGGAAGCGGAAGTAAATTAATGTACTAGTAAGTCCGACTTACAGAAAGAATGAATCAGACAGTATGAATAAGTCACAATTTTCGAATGGCGCGGGATCATGCCAAGAATAAATGGCTTAGTTAAGAATAAATGGCGGTATAAACCAAATTGACTTAGAAATCACGTAAAAGCGAGAACTTATTGAAACAACTAATACCAGGGACGTTATATGATCATAAAATAGGAGAGACCCTTCGATGAAACAGCGTGTTTCATAAAGCAAACAGACATCGCAATTGGAATTTTACATCATGTTTCGAGAAAAGTTGGTTTTCATTTATATATTTTGGTATAAAATTGAAAGGGCTCCTGTTATTATGAAGACTATTACGGATTGATGAAGATTTTAGTCTCCGGGCCTTGAAGTAAGTTTGGCGAATCCAGTTTCATTGCATAGAGACGGTTGAACACTGCGTCGGTTTTGTAAACACCCAAGCGGCTGCCTCTTCTCTCATCTCCTTGATAATTTTACGCTTCAAAAATAATGCTGTCGTTTATTGTGAGACGATTGCCGATGGATGCGTACGTGCCGGTCGTTGCATCAGTTCATGCAAAATGGGTGTATAGGTTATCACCAGTGTACCAGACATTGGGCAGTATGGCAGTGTAGCCAACAAAAGAGGGAATGAACTCAGAATTCCGCTGGAAAAAGGATAAATGTTATTAGAAATGAGATCAAGTGTTGATGTTGGCAGGCGTTGCTAACGTTACCATACATTTGCATAGATTATGATTATTGCAGTTACTTTTACCTAGTAAAATTTACAATAATATGGCAGCGTTTTGGAACGGTTACTTTACATCATCTTAATGTGCTTATTCAGCTTTCCATAAAGAGCGAAATATATATAAACTATAAGTCACCTCACCCCGGAAAAAACTGCGTCATACTTGTACCAAGCGTCTAGTCATTAAGACGCTGGGGGCTACAACTTGTCTTGTGACGACTTCTCGCAAACTGAACACGACCTTTGGTCGTTAAGAACGCTTCAATCAACAAATGCATGTCCCATCTGTCACTGTCCTCAGATCTGGACAAATTTAGATAAATCGCACGCACTTGAAAATATGTCCATTATCAGTCCTTTCAAGTTCGATATCTAGTGTATTCGCCTATTTAAATCGTAAACAAAGGGCACGATTCTCAGGAGGTTTTCACTCAGATCGCGTCGATGAGTATCTCGCAGGATTTTCGGCTCCATGACTGATTAAATCATCGATTTGGGAAAAATAACAGTTTCCGCTGAGAAATATCTGTTTAATCACCGAGGCGGTAAATATTTACGAAGATTGTTCTCCCTGAAAGACCACTAATTGTCATTTTGTAGTTTAGCTTTGATTTACATACTTGACTCAAAGAAACGGCTTTTTTGTAAATAAGAAGTAGTGGTGCACATGTTGTTGTAGGCCATGCTCTGCAACTATGTTCCGTACGTTCGTTCAAACATGTTCAAATATCCGGGTTGAAAAGTATAGGAAATTATTTTGTGTAAATAAAGCCTGCATTTGTTTAAGTCAGTTAATGCGCGACTCAGTTAACGTTTAGAGAGATGCATGTGTCCGTCAAACACCGATGGACAATGTAGTGTCAGATACATTTCACGTGCTCGGAAATCGTGCACAGTGCGCGTAAACATTGGACATAGCTCGGCAAATTACGCCTCCACGATGAAAGATTCTCTCGATTCTTAGCTGAACGTACTGCTCAATGAGGACAAAGGGAGAGAAAGCTCAAAAAGTTTTTTCCGTATTCTGTGCAAAAAGTCATTCAAGAAACATCGGATGATGTGAACTTATGTTATTTATGTCTATTATATGCGATAAATATATATTCTATTGAAGTGTAATAAAATTAGCAAACTCATTCTCAAAATATACCGAACAAAATGGAAAAATATTAAGTATTCTTTTTCAGGGGCCTAGGAGAGTATGTAGTCAAGAGATTACTGGTATTTCCATCCGCGCTATATGATAGAAAGTGTGACAGTATTAAGACGTTAAAATTTGCTATTGAGTAAAAACCAGAGCAGATTTAACATCATCAGAATCTGAAAACCTGTTCTTACAAAGTCTGTCATGATCGATCATATTTGAAGTTAAAATATACAATGATTAAGAAAGTCCTAGATTGAAGTTAAACAAGTTATATTTGATGACAAATTCTGTTCTAATTCTAATGGATGTCATCAAGGCAAAAGAAGGATGGGCATTAGAAAGTGCAAGTTCGAGTACTACGTTTGAAAGATATTAATTTATCAACGGTTCTGCGCACAAAGCAGTTGCAACAAGCTCTATAGTAAGTTTAATTCCCACTGACAACAAAGTCAGTATGCTCATGCGCAATCACGCAGTTGTCCCTTGTTAGTTTGCATATGTCTAATGGCTCTGGGCTAAAAACGGCCACCCGCCGCCATATTGGATCGCATTGCAAAACAAAATGTCGTGCATACAAGTAAGTTGCAATTTGTGGAACTTATGTTGACTTTGTTTCGAGCGTATCAATAAGTCTCGCTGGGGAAGCTATACTGGATAGATGCATTTCTCATGAAAGGTTTGATATCAATCGATCAATGTATCGTCAATGTGACTGACATTCAACTGCAGGCTGATGGATTGACGGACAGAACTAAAGCATAGAGTCCAAAGTGAAGTTTTTGAATGTTGCGCAGTAACCATCTTAACTTCATTCGCATAGATATTAATGTGTTACGAATGAGTATACACAAAGTCTGACCAAGCCAATATAAGCAAAAGAAAATTCTCAATCAGATCGTCCTATGCGACGAATTTTCAGATTATGTTGTAAATTCGCTTAACAGTCAAAATTATCTACAATCGAAAGTTCTTCTGTGAGAGATCAAACGAAAGTGAGAGTTCCTAACACAAAATTTGCATAGAGCTACAATCATACACCTGTTATTGCCTCACCTTGCCAGTCCACTTGACACCCTTCCATATGCAGAAATAGACAATTACCCAGGCCAGAAGAAGTGTCAATGCCAACTGCCAACGCACGTCTCCGGGCTCGTGCAGGCCTTTCGTGATTTCCAGCACGTATTCCCTGTTTGCAAACAGAAATTTAAAACGATAAAGAAAACAACAACAACAACAAACGAACAAACAAATGAAGTGATGAGCAAGCTGACTTGAAATATCCCCCAAACACCAAAGTCGTCTCTTTTGTGTTTGTGAATTGATACGTGATCGAATCTGATTGACACTAACGAGGTCCGTTTTTCCAAAAAGTACGTATTGACATCATTTTTGCACTTAAACAAGCGACCTTTTTCGTTGTTGCTATTTGTGTCCGCATCTATACCTGACTTCCCAGCGCTGCGATCTTTGAGGTTCTCTTTAGAGTCATTTAGTGATGCTCGGTGAATCAGAATCATCGCGCCCCATTTCAGTCCATTAGAGTAAGAAAAAAACTTTCAATAACAGAGAAATGGTCATGCCAAAAGGGAGAAAATGGGAGCGCGCACTTCAATGCTAATTGAGTACACGGAGTGATTGTAACTTTAAGGGGCTTGAAATGTGTGTGCGCAGAAACGGTAAATGGGAGTAATGACCGAGTTCCGATGCTGGTGACTTGCTAATGTTTCACAGTGCCCTCCAATTGCCGATGTTATCGCTATCCTATGGCATGACATCGAATTGGTCTGGCCATAAACAAAGGAAAACGGGGAAAATGCTAACTTGGCAAACGTTGGCAGGAGGGATCGAATAATTGCAAGGTGTCCACAAAGTGCTGAACCTATTAACGTAAAAATCTGACGTTTTTTTTCCCTCTTTGAAATACGAGATAAAGGCAACCTTAAAACGTATGCTGCTAATATGATAACGAGACGGACTTATGGCGCTTTCTTCAATTTGTCTGAACGACTTTGCGAGTATAGAAGGCATAATCTGACATTACATATGCGACTTTCCACAAGTAGCCTGTGATAACTTCTCGAATACTCGAACAGTTTCTACATTTTGCCTTACAATCAGACTCGCCTTTTCTGACACTCGCTTCGGCGATGATCAGTCCGGCAGTTCGACCGTTACAATTTTCAATATATCAGTTGTATATATGACTGACTGTAAATGACAAATCCGTTTATTAATATTGTCCTTTATTTTTTCATCAGCTAGGAATATCCCGTAGGTACGGGAACACACATACATTTTCAAAGCAAAGCTCACATACGGACGACGGTGTCAATTACGTGAACGAGCAGTCGTTAAGCGCATCTTCATTCACACCTAGCGACACAGAATACTTACTCCCAGAATTCCCTAGTCGGATCGTTCATGACGGAAAAATTTGCAGACTTGTTGGTTGTACAAAGGGGGCTGTTCCAGGTATGATCGCAAGTCTCCCACGGTAGTGTGCTGGTAAAAGAACTGAATAAATATAGCAGCGCCCAGGCAATGATCACAATATAATAAATATTAAGCCAGAATGATACTATGGCGGCGGCATAGCCAATACCTACAGAGAGAGAGAGAGAGAGAGAGAGAGAGAGAGAGAGAGAGAGAGAGAGAGAGAGAGAGAGAGAGAGAGAGAGAGAGAGAGAGAGAGAGAGAGAGATTTAATTTGTAATCATTGCAAAAGCGTCGTTCAATATGCCAAGGGCAATAGAGATGGTCAAATCGATGCAGCATATGTAAAAAGGCTTAGTGTGTCTATTTGATGATAATTTTGCCTCGAAAATACTGTCTTAACAATTCCAAATTCATTTTAAACTTATTTCATTTTTCTGAATGGACTGGTTGTATTTCCTGAAAGGAGACCCTTTGGTGTGCACTCTTTATTAAACACTCTTCTACCGTTCGATGTAAGCAATTTCCCAGTGAGAATTTAAAGTGGACCTGATCGATCGTCCATTCCCTGAAGCCCACTTTTCCCCCTCGCTGGCTTGTTCGCCAAGGACACTCTCCCCAGGAATAGTTATCTTCCATTGATAATAGGAGAGGTAAATCGTGACGCTAATACTAATGCATGCATGTCTTATGCAGTCTTACATGCATGCGACCAATAACGGCCCTTCGACAACTTCTGAAAGTTGAATGCGTTCATCAACTGGCTATTAGGATGATCAGTCAATCTCGGCTTTGAAAGGTCGTAACTGCATTGTACTGGTGCATAGTTACGCCCTGCATATCGCGATAGCGGTGATTTGATCGTATGGCAGATCTTTGCCGTTGCGGATCGCTGCAGACACCGTTCTACTAGCGTAAGACGTCCGACCACGTTTAGTGACCCATAAACCAAGCATTAAATTGACAGTATCTAAACAAAATATATATCACTATCAATAGCAATTGTCTCGTATTATGTGATAAACATCGAAGCAACAGCTGTACAGCATCCAGTCCCATCCGTAAGTATGACAGTTCATTTGGCAGAATTTATGTACATTGCCTTGAATGACAAATGTAGACTGTGACAGCTTATGATAGCTTTATTTGTAAATGTTTTGAGGCATCCGAGTAAAATTATAATATCATCAGTCTGAAAGTAAGTGAAACGGCCACAACTACGAAGCCTAGTACACACATACACACACACACACACACACACACTCTCTCTCTCTCTCTCTCTCTCTCTCTCTCTCTCTCTCTCTCTCTCTCTCTCTCTCTCTCTCTCTCTCTCTCTCTCTCTCTCTCTCTCTCTCTCTCTCTCTCTCTCTCCACTTTGCACTTATATTCCAGTTGTCATGATTGGCTGAGACTCACCCACGTGACGTAGAGAAAAGTGATATGACATGGGCAGAACAAAGGTAACCTTGGCAGAACAGATCTAACCTTGCATGGGGCTGGTGGTTATGTAGCTTTCTACCGTGTTTTGACACACTTCGCATTCTTTCGGCGTATGACAAATTGTAGAGCACTGGTTGCGTATATTTGATGCACTGCTTCTCAAAAGTGCGTTTACATTAACTCCAGTTGAATCGATTAGAACACATTTCAGTACAAATGTAGAGTACACAGGAATGGCTAAGCTGACAAACAACACTTTCTCAATGGACGACAGAGAAATGGAGTGGTTCGCATAAGCAACTCATAAGCCTTCCTGTTACTACACTCTGCGGAAAGGTTCTGAGTTCGATAAAGAAGAGTTTCATAGGTGTAATAAAATTAAAAACACATGAAAGAAAGAGCAAGACCATGATTCGTTAAGTGCCCCTGGGCTCGTGCTCATGACAGTGTACCCCTGGTCATCTTCGGCCTGGTCAAAACGTCAAAATCAATGTTACCGTCATGAGCCTCTTCCCTTGGCAAGGTAACAAAACGTGATCTTGCACTCACTACGAAGTGATATATATTTGAATATATATATATATATATATATATATATATATATATATAATAATATATATATATATTATATATATATATATATATAATATATATATATACACTGAAGTATACAGATGTCCTCGAGGGAAATTACAGTGCTCAAGCAAAAAGCAGAGCGTTATAAATAAACAGATTACTTCAAGTACAAAGTAATATATATATACAGTCAACCTGTGTATAGTGGTCATCAATGGACCAAGAAAAAGTGACCACATATGGAGGTGGCCTTTCTATAGAGGGGAGGGTGTGGCATTACTTTCTGTGCAGGGGTGCGCTAAATGGTTAATTTAGGGAAAGGTAAAAGCAATTATAAAATTCCATAACATAAATCTGTTAAAAAACATAGAACAGCTATTAGTTTCTGAAAGCTTGTAATGCAGATGTAAACTCAGTAAAAGTAGACTTATTTCCTGCTTGCCAGTCGAGCATTTTTTGATAGAGGTCATTGAGAGTCAGATATATTGACCATTATATACAGGTTTTGTACCAAAATGGAGCAATTCTATGTGACCACTGACCACATAAGAGGTGGCTGTTCTGTAGAGGCCTTTAACATGTAAAATGCCACGGGACTGCCACAAAGTGACCACTATAGAGAGGTGACCGCTCTGTAAGGGTGACCACTATGACAGGTTTGACTGTATATATACATTTATATATATTTCATTATTTGCTCCTTTTTTACTTGTTTGACATTCATGAGACAAAGTTTACCTTTAAATATCGGGCATATCTTCCAAACACCAAGGCCGCCGATGCTGAGAAACTGACCCAAGGCTGTTTCGAGAAAGAATATCGGTATGCCAGCAAAAACAAGCGTCAGCAGGTAGGGGATGAGGAATGCGCCTGTGTGTGAGGAGAGAGAGAAAAAAGAAGACAAACAAATGTATAAATGAGATGACTCGGAAGAATTGGCTTCGCAACTGTTCATCTTTAGGCACGTCCTGGAATGAAGGGGTCCATACCGCGTGCCGGCCATAAAATCCAGGACGTGGGTTTCCAGATGGTGTACAACATCAGCGAAGCGACAGTCATTACCACATCGTCACATCATGTAACAATTAACTACAGCAGCTGTGGTAACCGTTGCATGTTTTGAAAATTGGCACACAGTGGACAACGCGCTGACAGACTTTGCCTGATCGAAACAACACAACAAAACTTCTCGGCAGTGCTGAAATACAATATCTCAATTTTCACCATCAATCATTGAACAGTCCGGAGTACAAGGATTCTAATAAAAACCCTACTTGCTTCATTTGCCGGAGATAATGAAACACTGCTGCAAATCATCGGATTGGTTACAGCGTGGAAAGTATGTGCTAAAGATCGCGGCCCCATCAATATGCCACAGTGTCTTATGTCAATGCAATGCCTATTTTCTCAGGAATGTTACGTGATTGCCTTTTCTGTTTATTTTCCTTGCCACATACGGCGAGCTATCTTCAGTACCTGGCGTTGACATAGAAATATCGAACATTTGATTGGGGTCAGGAGAAGTTTGGTACGCCAGGATCAAAGGTACGTTTGTGTAGCAGTATTTATAAGTTTTAGCTGCTAATAATCATTCCCTCGATGTTGGTTTTTCCACATACCAGTGTCTTTCTCAATAAATCGTCACCAAACTCATCATCTGTCACCAATTAATCAACCTGTACAAGATTGATTGTCCATGATAATGCGAAAACGGGAGAGGTCACTGTCAAGGTCAAAATAACACTGCGCCTTTAGTCGTAAAATAACGCTTGAAACACCTCTCTGAACACGACATACCTATATAAGAATGTTTGGGTAAAACTAGATAAAACCAAACTAAGATGTTTCTTTACGATTCAAAGTACGTGCCCCTTTGTATGCAGCACTCGAGCAAAAATATTGATATCGCTCCATTCATGTCATTGGGAATTCCTTATGACAATGGACAAACTTATTGCAATTTATTACATAATGTAACAGTGCAAAGTTGCACAGCAGATATCCTATGACATCAGTAGAACTTGGGGACGGCATTCTGTATACATGATATACAAGTGGACGCAAAGCAGTCATCTTTTTCTGTCAAGATAGAGCAAAATCACTTTGTGGTTCAAGAGCAAGGTTACGTGAATACGTTTTGTACTTGACAAGCAAAGTTGCTGACTCCGTCCAGACCAAAATGAAAGGCATGACATGAATGCGTTCAATTTACGGAAGTTTGATTAAATCTTGATGGTAATTATCCCTCGTCAGACGATATCAACTGACAGGTCTCGTCAATCCATATATATTGTATAGAGAGTCAATGCCCTATTTGATCTACACAATTGATCAACTTCTAGCGTAAAACAACCACGGTGAGCTGTGTCACATTTCACTTTTTTCGTCCATTGCAAAATTCGGAATATTATTATAGTTGAGAGCCAGTAACACAGCAATATTCTTTTGTGGTTGAACTTGAGTCCATGATATGTACAACTTGATCATGTCCTTTTATAGTTCTTTCACTGTCAAGAGTAATACATGCCATCTGACAGGTACATGTAGGTTCAGAAGCCGTGATTGTACCATAGGTCTAATAATTGGCCAAATTTTAATAAAACAATATTTATGACCTAGAGTGTAATTGAGGGTCAGTCATTATCTTGTATTATGCAATATATGGCATTGACCCCGTGCCCTTGGATGCCTTGTTAATAACTGCCGATCACATTGATTTGTCTCAGAACGAGGGTAAATCATTTGCTCTCTCAGCGAGGTTGGGCCAAGAAACAGCGCCGTTTTTAGTTCTCGAGTTTACGCGCAAAGTAAAATACAGCCAGTGGGTGTCGGGTGCGGTGGATTTTTGGTCATAATTCACAAGATTGCAAAGCTTAAGATTAGAGATGTAAGACTGTTACTAGGTCGGTGATAGTGAACATTCATTGCGTATTTTTAAATGGGTTATATAGCATTCATTTTGAGATACAGTAACTGTAATTAGTCAATGTTGGGGGAGCTCGGGGTCCTCTAAGTTTCGAAATACCGTCCTGAAAATTAAGTCGTGTCGCACTGACAGTAACATTACAGTTGTTTGATATTAATCCGAAGAAAATTGTTGCCGTATTTGATAGATACGGAAGTATATTACCGCTACTACCGTCAGACATGCGCAACTCATACTTTCAAATCGTGATCTAGGTATGGTAACCATTGCGCGGTAACCTAAAACATTCCACTTGAAAACTACTACTCGAAAACTTTTCTCTTTACTACCTTAATAGAACCTAAAAACCCATAAGAGGTGCTTGACAACAAAACGACTGAGTCTGAGGCAAAGTATTTTTTCTTGGATGCTCTATAACTTTCGTTTGGTATGTTCGTGGGTCACATTATCTGCCGAGGGTCTATTTCTCAATTTCTATTGAAAGCCGTTGACGCCGATAAGGCAATGCGAAGTGACCCGTTGGAATAGTAACACTTGGTCAATAATTGCATCACGATTCTCGATACACGACTACAAGTAACTAAAACAGCGTAGAAGAAGAGCTCATGCAAAAGGAGATGGAATCTTCACGTAAGACCAGGGGCTAGCTTGCAGCCAAATGTTTTATCAACGACTCACAAACCTCGTTATGTGAAATTCGAGCTGCAAGTCTGCATCAACGAGGACTCACTATTCAAAAGGAGAAAATAGGACAGTACTCGTTGCCATGGATAACGCATATTCCCCATATTTCCCGTAGCACTGAATAAAAGAAGACACTCGGCTTTGTGGGGAAGTGAGTTGTAAGTGACAATTATGACAAATTCAAACACTTACAAGGATAGAGTATCCGTGATCGTGTTGATGTATTGTGAACTTTGTCAATATGTCTGTATAATGTCTGTATAATATATATATATATATATATATATATATATATATATATATATAATTATATATCTTCTGTTAACGGTGATAGTGCGAACTCAAGACGGATGATGGATAACCAATGCATGACAGTTGTGCTCCGATTTTTATCGGTAACGTTAGTATGTTATATGTACACATGAATACGCAGGGATATATCAGTGTCACACAGTGGAATTATGATCGAGCAGATACGCACTGTATCAAAGGTATCTGAAACCGATTCTGAGGATGATGGTACATTTGACTCGCCTGCAGTAATTGCTAGTGAAGCTTTTCAAAGTGTTAAACTGCGTATCGAGGTTATCAAGTGGCTCAAGTGGGAAATCGTAAAATACGAGAGTCGTTTGTGAAAAAGAACGTTCCTTTGCTGTTGACTAGGATGATGTCGTTATCGATAGAGATCCACTGTAATCCCGGACCGTGAATGTTCTGAAACCGCCATGTTAGGCTACATTCACAAATACTGCTAGGGGAGGCTTGAGGAATTCAGACGTGATATGAAAATGTCTGGGGGTAGTAGAGGAGGGGGCTAGAAAGTTTTGCTCTGCGTATAAGGCTTGGGCTGAAAATATTTCGATTCTCTATTATTTTACATTAACAGATTCCATAGTTTTGCTAGGTAATCCTAATTCAATGAAAATAAATAACACTTTATGTCATCTAATGGCTCCAATGTTGCAATGTTAACAATAATTTTAAAAAATCTTGAACCATTTTGTCACATTTTAGGACTTTTTTCGAAAAAATCTAAAAATGTATGAATTACATTGAATTTTTATAAAATAAAAAAGAAGGCCTTGTGACGGCGCAGAAGCTGCAAAGAATTTTTTCAATATGCATTGTATAAGCTTACAGTTTCTTGCTGTCTCTCTATGTACAGCATGCTGAAAAACACAATATTCACTTTGTCAACAAAGCCTTATAATACTGAACAGTTCAACATGCTGTGGAAAACAGAACAATAATGCAGTTGTATAAACTGAACAAAATTATCAATATTGTCAAAACTGTCAAAGTTAATACAGATACTGCCCTGCTACTACCTACGGGCAGTGTCACTGTCACTGCATACCGGAAATGACAGAGCTATATGTACTTGAAGAAGAGTTTGGGTCATATGACGCTCATGACAGTGAAACATACTTGTACACCAAGATCAGGCCGAAGAGCAACACATTGGAGACTTGGCGGACAATGGCCAAAAGGGACAAAAGATGTATCACTATTCACAAAAATGTTGACCATGGTACACAAAAAGAGTGCCCCTCCTTGAACGTAATGGTAAAATTCACTTCTATTCCGATACGGCTACCTGTATTTGTCATTTTTCAATCAATACATTTCCATAGAGTGCAACAAAGATGTTAATGATCAGTATGTATCTTAAACTTGATTTTTTTTCAATATTGTATTGTGTATCAACATAATTTTTTGCAGTTATTTTTCTTGAATCATTTTGAAAGGCTTTTAACTTATTCACACAGCCTGGGTATTAATATTCAGCAGTCTTGAGGTGTATTGACGTTTCGATCTATATGAAATGCAACTGACAGCAATATGTGTACATAACACACATGTAGATTGTTTTGATAGCTGAAAACGGCCTCCATTTTGGATCTAATCACGAAACAAATTGCATGTGTATGACATAGGGAGTAATCCATGTAACAAGTTTGAATGGAAATCGCTCTGGGTATCTCTGAGATATCAGCGTGAACGGATGGACGGACGCATGGGACGCCGGCGCCTCGGCACGCACGGACATGGCCAACCCTACAAGTCCCCCGCGGGCGGTTTCCCTGGTGACTAAACGTTTCACCGTGTTCAGTTTTTCACTGTTTGGCAAAGTGTAGCCAGGAATTCACAATTTTCGTACTCTCTCATGATCGTCATTTTGGGTGCTCCTTAGTTCCATTGACCAGATCATATATGGATTAACTCAAGTCGGCTTAGATTGATAAATCCAAAAGGTCCACTGACACATTATCAATTTAAGAACTTGCCTCAGTGATAAAGCTCTAAAACTGCTGACAACATTCCTATTACCACTAAAGAATATTTATGTGTTCGTCAAAAAAGGCAGTGTCGAACATGTGCGAGCAGAACTGAGCAATACATGTTCACTTTACCTGCGCGTACGTTGCTTATAAATGTGTGGCTATATGATATTTTGGGCAAGACTTGAAATATTTTGATGATAGAGAAGGGGAATTTGAAACTCTTAAGGGTATTGAGGGGATCTGAAAAACAAGATTTCGATTGAGATCTCTCCAGCGGCCCCTTCACCATTATTTGTGAACGCAGCCTTATACAACTATTTGCATGCATAATCACTTTGACAAGCTTAATACAAGACGGCATTGACCGTGCGCGGACAGAGTTTCCCCTCCATTCTGTGCGTCACTGAATGACATTCCGAGTGACATCCGACGTGAACACGTTTGTGCAGTCTCATTGCTTACATGTATGGTAATCGGCCTGTTTACTGAGAAAGAATGATAATAACGGCAGTGTGAGACACGACAACGGAGATACAGAATCAACAAAACTAGCAGATAATGCCTCTTGTCAAATCAGTAATAATAGCTCCAGGCAGAGTTTCCGATCTTTTGTAACTGTCGTTAAGTTTGCATTTGATTAAACGCCCTCTTCATTAATTGGTGACCGTAACTGCTGCTTACTGTTACAGTAATTAATTGTAATTCAGTCTTAACGGGAACAAAAATAAAGTGTGTAGTTGTTCATTCCGTGCCTAGATATTTTCTCAATTGATTCATGTTGAAACGTGTAGAAAGTGATTTATCTGCGCGTATAGTTAAATCATTGTTGTGCCGTTAAAAAACGGGGTATAATCTCGAGCTTGCTTCCGCGGCTACCAAGTGTTTCCAGACCCCACCGAATTTCCATACCAGTCATTCATGAGTTGGATGAGAGGTCTTCGGTCAAGCCTTTCAGGTTCTAGTATTCACATGCTGATATTTAACGCGAAAGAGTCATTTCGAGCCCCTGGTAAAATGTCTGGGGAATATATTAAGTGGACCACAGAGTGTGGTTTACCTTGCCTGCGATCGGCTGTTATAGCTCCCTCGGACGGAAAGTGATAGTTCTATGGCGTTTCTCTGTCCGTCCGTATGTCTGTATTTCAGATCAGTAACAGCGGATGAGATTCTCACGCAATGGGTGACACTGATGCTGTAGGATGAAGCTGGAATTTCGTTGAATGAACATTTTGAGGGGATTTGTTTATACCATTTAAATAGATTTGTAGTACTAAACGTTGTTTTTTTTTCAAAGTTACCGACTCTTTCCAGCATTGTTCTCCAAAAATACTTAAACAAAAGCTTTGACTTGCTTATCTGAGAAACAAATTGATGACGAAATTGTACACATCAGATATCAGATACACATACTTCTTGGGAAACAATGCAGTTTGCGCCTGGACACGGATGTTCACATTTCCATATTCACTTGAATTACTTAACCTGTATGATCGCCTTATTAGCCTAACAGGCAAAATTACAGATATGATAACCTTCAAAATCACAATTTCTTTACAAAAAAACAAAACAAAATTTAGTTTACGTGACGGTTGAGGAATATCGATCCCGCTAACACCTCGCTCGAGGATCTGAACGTGCGGATTCGAATCCAATTCCTGGAATGGCAGAGGTCATAACTGATGAATCGTCAAGGAGAGCCCTTTATTTGACGATGGGCAAGGAACAAGTATTATCGGTTTTTAGGGGCGCTTCAGTAAGTTTTAAAATTAATCGCAAATAATGGTATATGTGGAAAGGAAAATATAAGATGACGGATGGTTGGATCTCAATGTCTACCAAAAATCTGAAATTTCTGGATACCATGTCGCTTATCTTAAACAGCAGTAAGGCCTAAGGGCCTTGGTCGTGATCACAAGCCAAGACTGGAAATTGTCTTTACGCGTGCGAGGCCAAGACCTACTTTTACTATGAACCCGTTCGTCATTTTACATTTAACTGTCTTCGGAAACGTTCAGACCTCCCTGGAATGGGCGGATCAATGTCTTGATTATCTCTGCAAAAGAATGCACATTCCAATACTATAAAAACCAACAATAACGCATGATTTTTATATCTTAGTGCCTGGATCCAAGTGTGGCAAATAGACAACCACCTTCCGCTCTCTCTAGTAAAGCGTTTAAATCTCGTGACCCCCTGACAGCGAGCTAACATTGATTCATGGCTCGCCGCAGATAAAACTCCTGCCATATGCATGTATACCGCATTCAATCTACAATCTGAAAGATTAACGATCCAGTTCTTTAGCGCCACACTGAAGATGAATGCTTTTAGAGGCAAAACGGTACAATGAGCAAAACACTACCCGTTCATCGCTGTAATATATGGTTAGTCCCCGAATCAGAAAATCGATCGCTTCGCGCGGGGAAAGAAGCAACCTTGAGCACAGGTCCTGAAGTTCGCGAGCTTTTCAAATGGAGTTTTATTATTTCGCACTCAAGAGAAAAAAAATGTCACTAGTCTAATGAATAGAGGCTTGATGGTAATTTCTCGTTAACAATATTGGCGCAAAGCCTCTGTTGACACGCTTGAAACTGTTAAATTACAATAGTGCGAACGTGACACGTTTAGGTAAGTCGCCTAGTGTACCGAGAGTCCTGCTAATACTTTGCCGCGCGCTCTTTCATTTTCTCCTGCAGCTCTTATGAAATACGCTCGTTCTCGGAATGTTTGTTATTTTTTTTTCAATATCCATGCGCGGGCAGCTTCATCAGTTTCGTGCAAAAGACATTTCACCGGTAGGTTGATGAACAACCATACCCGTGGCACTCTGATAGCAATCGCAGGAGTTTACATGTAGCTGAGCCCATGCACCTCTGCTAGTGAAACCAAAAACAGGGTAAACATTCGGACGTCATTATATATGGGTGTGGGTGAAGGACGTTGGCTGACAATTTTCGGGCAAGGTTCACAAAAGTGTACGTGTCCCCACTCTCACGAAAAACAACCCACCATTCCACATTTTTACCACACTGTGCCTCCTCTGTGCACAAACACTGTAACTAGCAGAGTTGCTCAGATTGATTTGCGCTGCACCACATCCCTAACCACTCATATATGTGTACAACGGGACGTCATCAGTAATAACACTGTATATCCAGCGACCCTGAGACGAACGCGCGCCTTATGGCACCTTTTTACATTTCCTTACAGCGTATGGAGACATTAGCGACCCCGACAACCCCCATGTCGTTGGAAATCGACATCGAGGCCCGTGACAAGGTTAGGTATATCTACGCTTCAAATGTATCCTCCAACCGTATGTTAATAGTGAGATCGCGGAAGAAGTAAAAAAAGCGATGTCCGTGGCAAGGCGTAGACCCGTGTATGTCCATGCATGCCGATTACTCCAGGCCATTGGAAATTCATGGAGCGTCTTGTTTGCGATATAGCAACATAAAAGATTTCAAAGACGTCAAACACGAAAACAGCTGAGTCACAATATCTTCTGCCTACCAATTAACTTTCTGATGGGAGAGGCTTGAATTTCGACGAAAAACAAGCAAGAGTTCCATTAAACCACACTGCATCTGCCTTGAGAATTTGCTACATCCAGAAAAGACGATTTCGAAGCAGATACATCAATATGATTTCTGCTTTGCCTGTCAACATGAAGTTAAACACTGATGGCACTTCGATTTGTATCTTTTCCTTAAGTCTAGTCACAGCTGGGGTCAAGTCGTCTCTTAAATCGGATCGTTAATACAATTCCTCCTGAGTGCATTTCTTTGCTTTAGCTTGAGAGACAAAAAAAAATTCGTCCGCCAGCCAAGCGCCCTGTCCTCCGGAGCCGATGTTCAGGTTTTAAGTCTGCTCTAAAGGCAACAATACGATAATCTACCGGTTCGTTGAAAGTGAGCCTACGTCCAAATCTCTCTCTTGGGAGCCACTCTCGTGTCCCCTGCATTCAATTGCTATATGTGAAATACTGTCATTAGCACAAATTCTCCCGGGGCTTGTCGTGCCTACCACCACCACCACCAGCAATACAGTAGTACGTGTATAAGGAAAGTATTAGGCTTAAGTTGCGAGAACAACGCGGTGTGTACAATATTCTATGACGTTGAGATTAACTATTTATTGTAAGTCCGGACAAAACTCAGTTTTACACACATTCGACTTTGTTCTAGACAAACAGGCTGACTTAGCGAGCTGACCGCTCGGAATTTTGCCATGATTCAGGCAGTGAGACAAAAAAAAAACTATTTGAAAAAAAAAAACAGAAATAATTAATAATGTCAAAAGTTAAAGCAAATATAAATATCTTCAAGTGATGCCGGAGGAAAGAAACCCCGGAAAAACTAGCTTTTTCACAAACTTTTGTTTGCCAGCCTTGTATCCATCTTTCGAACACGAATAGATGTCTGTCTCGCCGGTAGTTTCATGGGCTTTATCAAGAACATCGGAGAAGAGAAAACGCTATCATTAGTGTTTCTAGTCTTATCTTCTAGGCAATACCCGAGAATTGAGCATCAGCATGTCGATGCAAATGTTTTAAGAATCTACACCTACGATTGCGAGTTCTTGAGAGTTGATTAGAAAGTATGGGTGAAGAAATCCCGCGGTAATGCGAGTATATCTGATTTTCGACCATCGAAGCAATCCCAAGATCATTTCGAGGTACGATTAAATCCCGTTAAAAAACAATGCTCCAACATTCAGGTCTGACCTTGTCTCTCACGACTATCAACGGTAGTAAATGCTTCGGAGTTAAAAGCTATTACTGCGTGATAATATTCCGCGTTCACGAGGGTTTCATTAGCAAACGAACCGTACGGATGACTTTTTTATTCTAACCCGCTCTGCTTCTCTATATTTGCCCCCAAAAGAGTGTCTGAATAGGCGAAAACAATTTCCACCCAATTAATTCTTCTCTACACAGCGAGGAACGCGGCGGCAGGGACGTCCGCGAAAACGATGCCAATTATTCCACGGCTGAATCCTGGTAGCCGCAAACCATTGGTGCAATTTGTGGAAGGTTTTATCAAGTGCTGTATCCATCGATTGTCAGCATTTACAAAGTTTCATGACATTCGTTTTTTTTGCGTCACGAGTACATTGCAAATTTCAGCATTCAACAACGCGTGTGAAATTTACATATGTACATTACATGTGAAGGCACAGAATCAATTTAATCGTGCGTTGAAGTATCCCATTCTCAGTATGCGTTTCAAAAGAAATCCCTCTGAAAAGCCTATTTCTTCGAGATTGACACTTAAGAAGAAAAGAAAGCAAAACTATGTTCTTCTTATTGAAATACATAAATGAAGAATCACTTTGTATTCTCGGCTTTACCGGCATTATTTCAAATAAATTTTCAATTACTACCTGATACGTCAAATCACTTTAAACTCTGTGTGACGTAGATGTCAACACCGCGGTTTAAACAGCTGCAAACAATCGATCTCTGGCCGCTGGCAGTTTTGTTTTTAGGCATTTATGGAAAATAATGGCTGAGATAAGTAAACAAACAATATGTATCCCCAAGACCAAGAAAGCTGTCTCGGCTCTTTACTTTTCTTTCTCTCCAGTTTTGACGAGCTGATACTTGGCGATTCGAACAAATACGTCACTCACAAAACTTGCCATTTCGATGGAAAAATAATTCAATACTTAATAAACCTACAGGTACTATAGATTTTAGGACCGACTTTGAGCAACGCGCGACTGTATTTGCAGGCCGAAGTTTGCAGTTTTCCGGGAGAATAAGTAGACACATACAGCTTACTTGGCGTAGACAGTTAATACACCTAGAGGCCAACGTATCGCTGGTAATTGATACGCTCAAAACGTATACTATTATTTTGAGTTACCACATCCAGCTGGGTCGTCGAGGTTGCCAGTGATTGTGTCAGTTTCCCTGGGCTATGGAAGAAAATCTCTGGCCGGGTGGAAACCGTACTGATTCTGTGAGAGTCCAGCCTAGAGGCAGTAAGCTACGTTATTGCGTGGGGCAGCTCCGTGAAAAACGGACTTCTTTCCTTTTGTTTCCGCAGAAAAAAAGGACATTTACTTTGATAATGGTGGGTATGGGTGTGAGGCGGTCTCTCCGTGCCCTCTATTCACATTTAATGGGATTGTTAGATGACAATTAGGTTCAGAAGACTACGGCAAAGACCAATTCTGATACTGTGTATGAGCGTGCAGTTTGTCTTATTTTCGGTCATCCCGTGTAAGCGGTGTCTTTTTGTGAAACGTCATATAGCCCTGGCTTTACTTCCAAGAACAGCGGGTCCCATCTGACCCTAACTTTGCAGACTTGGGCGTTTGTGGTAGTGAGTGCACGCAGGGACCCAGGGATGGCATTTGCTGGAACGAGTAAGTGGTACGTGGCGTCTGAACAGATACAATGAGCAATCTAGGTCAACCTATGAGAGAAAGGAATAAAGCTGTAGGTTGAATGAGTCAACAAATCGCCATAAAAAGCATTGAATTAAGATTATACTTACCGCCACCGTTTTTATAGCAGAGGTAGGGGAATCTCCAAACGTTTCCAAGGCCAATGGCGAAGCCAACGCACGACAACAAGAAATCAAATCTACCGGTCCAGTTTCCTCGATCTGGGAGCTCCTCATCCGATTCGTTCTCTGGTGTTTTTTCTTCCAACGCGCACGAAATTTTAGTGTTATTAGCATCCATTTGGACGACAGAGTTCTGCATTTCCATGGCATTGCCGTCTTCGGTCTTTTCTCCTTTCCAGTTGGTCTCTGCTTTCTCGGCGTTCATCTTCAAAGCTTCCAAATCCCCTTACGGTTCAACAAACGGCATGAAAAAACAAGCGACTGTTGAGCAGTGAGTGGAGGCCCGTCAACCAACCCCGTGCGGTGTACCGCGATCGATGAGGACTTCAAAAGGGCAAATCACGAGAGTTGGCTGCCCACGCAGAACGGATTTAGTTAGGTAGCGGTCCAACTTTTATTATCAATGACCACTGTCACTGGATTGTTCTGGCTCCGTCACTGTCGGCGTACACTGTCCACCGATGTTGTTCATGGAGTTCTCGAGTGCTGAATTGCTTACGTTCCACCAGAAAGAAGTCAATTGGGCGAGGGTACTTTAACGCAGGGGTGGAGAAGCGAACCAATGGAATTCAACTGTTACAACCAATAGAAGATGAACGTGGCTGTTGGAGTCAGCTGAGGTAATATAATTTCTGGGGACCCCATGTGACAGATCACTTCATGGAGCACATAGTTTTAGAGATTCAACTCGCTCACCACTGATTCGCCGCAACCTGTCGACTGAATAAACTGGTTCTAGTGTAAGAATGGTATCAAGTACAGCGTGTATGGGGGTGCGTCCCTTCAGGGACGAGATTTCAGATAACGTGTCCATAGGACTCTATGGAAGCTCACCTCCAGTTGTTGAATACTCTGAGAGCTTTATTTACATAATGAAGTAGAAGATCGGCGGCGACGACGTCAACGACAACGACGACGCGCGACGAGGCACGACGAGGATGATGTTGCTGATGATCATGACCATGCTAATGATAACAATGCTGCTGACACTTTTGTTATTGCTACTGATGTTGATTATGATGGAGATGATGATGATGGTGATGATAATGATGATGATGACGATGACGATGATAATGATGATGATGATGATGATGATGATGATGACGATGATGATGATGATGATGATGATGATGATGGAAGCTGCTCGTTTATACTTCTATTATAAGTCACATGAATGAGCCACTGTTCCATTGCTTTCAGTGCGGTCTGTCTAGGTAACGACTGCATATGACTACAACAGTTTCAAGTGTGAACGTCATACAGCGAAACTCCATGAACTTTTTTGCCGTTTCTCTAGGTGTAATGGAAACTTATGTGAATCGCAGTTCAGATTCATGGGATGTATGTATTCTCATGGGACCATAATAATAATTAAGTTTCGATAATCTTGTTATTTTTATTTACCCACCTCCCCTTCCTCATTATTTATACTCTCCCAGAGTTTCTCATAAAAGTGATCGGTAATAGGGTAAGTGTATACCACAAGGCCTGATTTTCGCGTAGGTCACAGAGCAGTAAAAAGTCAAGTCGGTTACGCCCATACTCCCCACGTCCACGGCCAGCCAAGGCCTGGCTTTTAATAGCTACCCCACCCAACCCACCGACACAGATGGTTTTGATTCGACTCCGTTGCTCCAATAATACACACTTTGTTATCGCGGTAAACGGCGCACAAATTGATGGCGACAAGCAGTGGATGCCAAGAGAATGTCGCCGATCGAGGGGACAAGTTCGTTCACCGCACCGGTTTCAATTTCGCTTTTCCAGAGGCCCTGTTAATAGCTTTCTATAATACACGCAATTATTGTGTTATTCATGAGAAAAAAACCCGGACAGCTATAACGTGTGAACTTTTCGCAAATAAATCAAGATTTATTATGTGAATGTCGAATCTATGTAATTGAGTTTTACGAGATACCTACCGTTCCCTGTCGTACGAGTCTGAGATATCTAAGCCTACTCTGGGCGGAATCAATACATAGCCTTCGATCATCCACTGGTAATCAACAATGGATAATCTCTGTTCAATAACCAACCATCCATTCTCATTTTTTCCCACGAGGAGAGGTTACCTGATCTATTTCACATATAAAAGCTGTATTTATAGCAAATATTTTGCAATGTTTCAACCAGATATATATATATATATATATATATTAATATATATATATATATATATATGCATATATACACATATATACATATGTATTTATACATACATATATGTAATCGTATACATCATATATATATATATATATAAAATATATATATATATATATATATATATATATATATATATATATATATATATATATATATATATATATATATATATATATATATATATATATCCCTCCCGCCAGTTTAATTTACTCCAAAGTTCTGCAGGTTCGCATTAGCGTACAAGAACAGCTGAGCAAGGAAATTGGGATCAATCGATGTCAATGGAAAAGTAGACAGACGACGATTTTTGAAGTGACAAATTGCCGCCCATTGATGCAGTTAGGTTGATCATTTGTCAGTGGCGGATATGTGATGTACACTTGAATTAGTGTCACAGTTGTTGTCAGGTCCGGGTTTTTTTGCCAGAATGTCACCGTGTCACGATACCCCTCTACCTCAATTTTTCCGGGAATTTCAGGCGCCCTCATCGACAAAGCAATCGTAATCACGACTCTTCGCCGGTCCTCTTTCGAACTTAATTTATCGTCTCTTGAGAAATTTTAACTGACATTACCGAGTTTTGAGACCGATAACGACATATAGGACTGGCATACAGTGCTACAAAGACATAAATTTAAGTCCCCAATTTTGGTGCTCTTTCTGTGTCATAAAATAAGCGCTCCAAAGTCGATGCTGGGCTAAGAATAGTTTTGAAAGCGAGTGTAATCTTTCAATTGCATGATATAGGTGTTGGATGCAACGCAATACACTGGGTTTGCAGTTCGAGAAAGCAATCGATTGATCATTAGTAAATATTCCAGGAGACGATAGAAAGTATATATGACCTGTCTGTATGTTGGACTGCAGATATCCTTTTTCGCGGCCATTTTCAAGGATTACCTCACATAAATTATATCCGAAACAATACAAAAAATTATATTATGCCAGTAGATATCGACTTCGTCCATATAACGCATTCTTTATAACAGTCAGAAAACTCACTTTCCATTAAGCATAGGACATACTGGCCTTGTTATCAATGTAGTCTGTATTTAGACACTTACAGTCGACGTTTGCTTCCCGATTCATATCAATACCCGAGTGGCGGTCTATGAAATGCTACGCTTTGAGCTGAGGCCTATGGGGAAAACAAACCTATAAGTCAATACGCCAAACGGTCCATTACACGGATCAACCTGCCGATATGTCTTTTCGCAGATCTGTTGTTTATCAGCAAACGAGTGGCCGTAATTGCAGGTCCTTTAATGAGCCATCACTTCCCGGCCTATCTTTTTCAATCAAGTTCTAAGGAGTTCCGAATTCGAAGTCACACACTCATACAGCCCTACAATGATTCTGCTCGACGTTCGGCTCCAGATCCGAGATTAATGTACGTCAACGTCATCACTTACCACTGAAAACACCGCAAGCCAAACTCAACTTCAACCAAAAATCGAAGAGAACGTTGCCAACGGTCAATTACATGTTCTTGACCAATTATATCATCATGTCAACATACATGAGTACTTTGTAGGTCAATGTGAACGGCATCAAGTAAAATCTCAGCACAGTCCCTCGTGGGCTATTCAGCTCTGGAACTATTCGCCCCATAGACGAGTGTACATAAGCGAGAAACAGCCCTTATGTACACTCGTCTATGGGGCGAATAGTTCCAGAGCTGAATAGCCCACGAGGAACTGTGATCTCAGCACCTTTCAGACTTTAAAATTTGTACGTGGCATGATTTGTCTTCTGAAATCTGCAGCAGTGGATTACTTTCATGAAACGTATTTTTTAGAAATATATCCAATCAAGTTATATATATATATATATATATATATATATATATATATATATATATATATATATATATATATATATATATATATATATATAGATATATATATAATATACGGACACATTCGAAGATAAGATAAGTTGAACCATTCGTCTGATGATCGCTACAGAGAGCACATGTAGCGTGAAACTCTGAGTAACGCCTAAGTCTTGTGTTCTACTTGTTATCATTATATATATATTATATATGTATATATATATATATATATGTGTGTGTGTGTGTAGTATAATATATATATATATATTATATATATATATATATATATATATATATATATATAGATATATATATATATACACAAAATGTATACAATGGCCCTCCCGGTTATCACCATAATGGCTTTATGGCAACCTCTGAACTTGGGCACAGAGAGTACGGATATAGAGAGTATATATATATATAATATATATATATATATATATATATATATATATATATATATATATATATATATATATATATATATTATATATATATATATATATATATATATATATGTATGTATGTATATAAAAGCAAATAATGGATTCATCAAAGTGAACCTGATCGGAATGCGGATAGCATACCTTCGCTCAAAAATTGACTGTTTCGCAAGTCTCTAATTTGTTATTAGTTATCCGTCGGTTGCTAATGCACTATATTGTCTACACCTGCAAACCCATCTCTTTCTTTCTTGAGATGTGTCGGAATCACCCATCCCATTGGAAGATGCGACGGTGAGTATAACCTCCACGTCTTCTAAGGAGACACCTTTGGCTCGGTTCGTTCTATTTACAGAACACGAGGCATGCCTACAATCGCCTGGGTAACCAAACAGAGTCTGGTTTTGAGATCACATTCTACAAGGAAGCGTGGAGGCATATCATGTGTATTGGCAGTAACGGACGTCATGGAGAAACGAGGTAAAGGGGACTTCATTGAGCACCTGGCCTGGCGTTACCAAGTAAGCCCCGCCATATGTCCTGAATGGGCAGCAAAGCTGTCACCTTTGCTGACCCAACACCTCCCCTGTCACTGATCTCTCGAGGCGCTCTGGTTTGAGTTCAGCGTCCATAACAATAATACAGCTCATTTAACTCTACGAGGAATACATGGACAAGTAACCGTTGGATCCTCGTACACTTTACTGCATTCTTTCAATTACTGTAATCTTTCAAACTGGCAAAAGTCGGCATGAAAAGTCAGTCTCTCTCTCTCTCTCTCTCTCTCTCTCTCTCTCTCTCTCTCTCTCTCTCTCTCTCTCTCTCTCTCTCTCTCTCTCTCTCTCTCTCTCTCTCTCTCTCACACACACACTGTCACACACAAGCAAGAAAGCAAGCGCGCAAACACACATCTACTTATATACTAACTGCCCTCCTTGCTCGGTTGTCACAGTCACTCTGTCATGTAGAGTATCTAGGACTCGCCGGAATATGACATCAAAGGCATTAGCGATTCTGAGACGTCTCGGGAGGATACGCATCGCGCCACATCAGTATAGAAAATATGGTGTTAAAAAAAGGCTGGCAGAATTCCTGTGTTTGTTCCCGGCTGACTGAATCTGTCCCCTTTCACTGCGGGTCCCAGTGGTGCACTTGAGTGCTCACGAGAGCAAGCTGTTAAATAAAGTAGCAAGACATCGGAACAAAGTGATGTATCCTGGCTATTGTGAGCCATCCGAACATCTGTCAGCGGTCCGCAGCCACAGCTATGCCATCATTCAGTTACCTGTGAAAGGGCGGTGAAATAAAACTGCGACAGGACACTCGCACACAGTGTTCACACCGTGGCAGTCACAAAGGAGAATATAACTGAGAAATCGGATGAACTCATGCGGGTGAGAGTTGAGGTCGAGATATTTCCGGTTTGAAGTCATTTAAGTGAAGAAATTTTGTGGTTGCCCAATATCACTACGTGGTCAGATGTATTAATATGCGTTGAGATGATAATAACCAAGCGGTAAGGTGCAATGTGCAAAATTTCTTTCAATCGCATTGCAGCTACATCAAGAGATGAATTCTGGAGCCTTTCATCATTTTCCTCAAGAGAAAGATTAAAGGGCTGTGTCTATGTTTACGTCACAGTTCCAGCGACGAATGAACACACAAGGTAAAGCGTATCGGGAGTACATCTGATTTGTAAACTTAATTATAAGATACGCTGTGGTTGTAAACCGTGATTTTTCCTCGGGGAGAGAGAGAGAGAGAGAGAGAGAGAGAGAGAGAGAGAGAGAGAGAGAGAGAGAGAGAGAATGAAGATGTAACGACTTTTGCGAGACTGGTTTACAGGAGTTCAGTAAAATTAACTTGTAATCCAATGCCGAGATTGTTTTCAAATATATCTAATGGCCACGGTAAACCAACGCAATGAAAACACAAGAAACACATTTTGTTTTGACCATTGACGATAAGCCGACTAACGTTAGTGATCAGATTATCTTTAGGGAGCCGCCATTATTTACGGTCTGGGGGTCGGAGGAATGTGAGGTGGGTCATTCAAAAATTGAAAACTTCAAGGGGGGTTTCTGAAAACGTGGAGAGGAAGAAAGGAGTTACTCAATAATCTGTGCGAAATAAATTGAAAAACCTCTCAGATTGCACCATTGCACATCAATTTCTCAAAATTTTCGATGCGAGAGGGGGGACACCCCCTCTCGCGCTCTCCCCTTCGGATGTTTTTCTAACAGTTTCACAGGAGTAAAAGACAAAGTGAAAACACCTCTAAGATTGCACCAGACTGCACCATTGCACACATCAATTTATCAAAATTTTCCATGCAAGATAGGGGACAGCCCCCTCTGACACTTTTCCCCTCAGCCTCTCGCGTGTTCTCCCCCTGTACTTTCAAATTTTGCCCGGTCAGATATCCTAGTGAAAACCTTGTCATGAAACCCATCCAAATTAAACAATACTATATGGTTGGATACTGGTTATAGCGTGAGCTTTTATATCTGTATTTTGTTGTGACTTTGAATTTCATTTGTTGGTTTCACCTTTCAACTGTCATGAGATAACCGATGATAATCTGGCAGGGTATGGTCTTTACTATTGCTGTACATGTATTTTGTATTTTACAAATATTGGTATTTCACTTTTCTAAGTTGGGGGGGGGGGGGTTCAGTCAAAATTTCTGAGTTAGGGGGTTACTCAAATCCATCATGGTTGGCAGAGGGGGGGGGGGTTACTCGAAATTTCGGGGTTTCCGATGAAATTCCTCCGACCCCCAAGGCCGTAAAATTAACGACGGCTGCCTTATAAGGCAGCATGCGGTAAAAATTAAAGTGAACATTTCACGAGCGTCTAATCCTAACCTTTAACATTAAACCTTCCGTAACTTTCGTTGATTCCAATACAAACTGTAGCCAACCGTGGCCGACCGTCTTTAAATCATGGCCCTTGAACTGAGACAAACGAACCTTTAAAATTTAAATGTGCTTCAAGGCCTCGTCAGCTGGTATTCGTCAGCGTTAATAAAACTCGTATTGGTACAGCACAATTTACAAACCGTAGCGATCCTCTGGCTTCCTGATGTCAGAGGTCGTCTTGTTGGGTCGCCACCAATGGGCTTTGTACACTCAGCTGCCACGCTACGTTGGAAGAAACAGTGTCCGACATATAAAAGGTTATATTGATCCTGCTAGAATACAACATTTTACATCGAGACAATTTATATTCCCATAGGGAAGGTAAGATTTATTCGTAGGATTAAAGCGCCCAAGTAGTTCACTGAACTGAAAGGTGACTTACTGTAGTTTGATAGCGTTTGCGGCCGATTGCAGGGATCTTGTTTTTTAAACTTCTATAAGACTTGAACCTGAGATCAGTGGCGCGTGTCCGAGCCAATGCCATTGCAAAGATGTGCTCAGAAATCGAGTGAAACCGTAAAATTCCTGTCTGATAAATTGTCAATATTGCACTAGGCAATGGTAAATAACCACACAGAAAAGGAATTACTGCAAGATTATCTTCAGAACTTTTAAAACCAGGAGAATGTACTGCATGAGATACCACATGACAAATACGGAGAACGATGTCAAGCAAAATGAAGGCATCATAGAAATTCATCTCCAGGAAAACAAGTCGTTTTACAGAGCATCACCTACGAAATTAGCATCCATGATTGCACGTACTCCGTCTGGTTGTTTATTTCACCCCTTAGACCTATTCGCAGCGAGGAAAATGGTGCATTCAATTGGAAAAGCGAACGTTGTACACACATCTGTCAACACGCGTCATCATAGAGTTTCTTCCATGCTTTAACATTTCAGACCTGAGGCAATAGGTGTCGGGGACGTCCACTGCATGCGGCCCTTGGAGTTGTTGTCATAAAAAGATCGAGGCCTTTATTCAATTTGATATAGTGTCAAAAGTTGCTGAAAGCAGGGTTTACCAATCTTATTAGTCGCTGAAAACTCATTGAAATGCACTGAATTGCTTGACTGTGTTTTTTTAAAGAACTGTTAACCTTTTCTTCAGGAAACCACTCTGGAACTTGTAGGATTATGATCATGTTTCAAACACATACAATGACTGGTGATGATCGATTTTCTGCATGGCTTTTTTTTCTGTCCTTGGGCGACGAAACCTCAGTGAACATAATCCGAGGGGAAAACGACTTTTAATTCCGTATTTCCCGATTGATTACTCTTCACAGACTAACCTTTATCGCCCTGGATTGCTTTACGGGTCAGTCAATTATTTCCTTTCTGCGGAAACTGATTCTATCACAGGGAGAGTGCTCTAGGGTTGTCGCTGTGAAATGCAACAAGTATTTCTCGGCAAGCGGGCGCGGGGACTTCTATATATGACCGCAATTAGTTGAATGTGAAATGTGTTTAGAGTGAGCGCGAGGTTGAGTGAGCAGGTAAAAGTTTATTTACGACAGACTCAAATGCTGCACTGTTACAAGGCAAGAATTATGTACTCTTTATATTCATATTTATTTACTCATATGAATCGAATATCTACAGACTCTTATTAGTTATAGTTCTAGGTCAATCACCTTGGACCTAAACGGACTTCAATATGAGCAGAGTTCAAGGAGTGATCAGTGATAGTAGCCACCGATCACGCTATGCAACCACGTGATTCAGCAAATTTTAATCGGACAAGATGTATTTTGCCTGAAATAGAAAGTATATCTTAAGGAGCAATCAAGGACTGTTAAAAAACCAGCGTTCATTAATTACGGACAATCACTCGATGTAATTATGAGACCTTAACATTGTATGGACATATATTTCAATCTGTGCCCAGTGGACGACCATTTTAGTAAATCAGTACGATTAGATTCTTTGTAATTTCCCTCTCTTGAGGGATAATTTTACGAAAGAGAACACAACACGATCCTGCTGGGCACGTTACTGTATGGTGAAATCAAGCCAGTAAACCCTCCTCATACCAGTCTAACTCCTTGTCAGACTCTGCTTTGTTGATCGCCAAGTACCTCATCGCACGAGTTCCTCAAGTATAGACGATACGTCAGTATCAGCACACATACGCACCATTGTGTACAGGGACTTCGAAAGCCTTCCATTCAAAAGCAAGAATGGGCGTGCATAATTGCTGCTTTTCTTTTTTTGAAAGGTCGACGTTACCCTGGATAAACGGGGGTCTTTTCAAGTCATTTGTCAGTAAATGTCCCTTACGTATATCCATGAAAAGCATGGAGTTGTCAATGTGGGGGTCACTGTTCAGAAATGACTCTTTTGACCTTTGACCTCCTAAAACCGAGCACAGTAGCAGTGAACAAAACAAACTCATGATGAATAGAAGTGGTTGTCACCACCGAGTTTGTTTCGCTTGTACATTGCACACCAGTCATCTAACACAGAAATTTACAGAAATTGAAATGACCCTTCTGCCAAAGCACGGCAGAAGGACCTCCAAGCACCAACAACGATGGCAGCCTGGACAAAACTGATCCAGTCCTCTTTTCAACTCTTTCATCAATGTGACACGGACTCTTTCAGTCTCCACTGGGTTTTTTTTGATAAGCTGGTTGGAGCGCGCAGATAACGGAAGTGCTAAGAAAACGTTGGCTGGTACAATCATAATGACAACCCGCGATCTCGCGAAGAAGTAAATACAACTTTTTTCACACGCTTCGTGCGGGTAAAGACTTTACATGCTTGCAGATGACGATATTTGTTGTCTTTGAATTTGAACTCATCCCTTCTTTCAGATTTCTCTGTTACTCTCCTTCACATGGATCGATGGAGGTTGAATTAACGGATGAATAATTCCTTACATCATCTTCATCAATGTCACTGCTATCACTCAACGCGACGATGAAGGACGTCGCATGGGGGCGCTTCGTTCGTCTTCGAACCCTTTTATTTCGGTCTTTTCTCCAGGACCCTTATACTTAGGTCTCTCTTCGTAAAATTGGATACCTTACAATTGCGAGGTAAGTCACTACCTCAACTTCCCCTTCATGGGACGAGAAAGGCTATAAATCTGACAAATCGAAAACCAGCGAAACTATTGAAAAGGGGCAAATGGCTGTCACTCATTTGATTATGGATTTTTTGACGTCGTACCATTTATTTTACTCGATTGTGAAGAAAGCTGAAGACGATAGTGACGAGTAATGTCTTTCTCATTCTTCTCCTATCGCTGTCATGAATGTCAAACATGTCGTGTATATCCTGGCATCGTTATACCAGTGTTTTTGAAAGACTACTCGCATAAACGTTTCTGTGAATACACAACTCTTGCTTTCCCAAACAGGAAATGTCGTCAGAGAGATCATGCATTAACATAATTATTTCACGATGGGTACGGAGAACAGTTCTGTCTGTAACACTACCCACTTAATATCAAATGATATACGGAACGCCATTGCTTCGCTACTTACTGTCTGTAAGGGATACATGACCATTATTTATTTAGACGATTTGGCGATCTCAACTTGAAGAAGGGGACTTTTGCAATATTATAGAGAACACCGCAATCAAATTGCTCGTAATGACCTCTTCAATGGGAGGCTTGTCTTTTTTGAGTGTCTATTCTACTCTGAGTGCTACTGTTTGTGCCTGGTACCGTTTCAAGGAGAGCTTTAGGATTACGTCCTGTATTGCCATTTGTCAAGCGCATATCACAATAAAGTTAGGGAACGAGCACAATTAACGGCAGGGGGGGGGGCGGAAGAGAAAATATGTGGTGCGTATATTTTTTACAGCCCCCCCCCCTAACACCTGCAAAAATTTTAGTGGCCCCCCCCCCCATCACCGGCAACAAAATTTTTGTGGCCCCCCCCTCCCCAAAAAAGAAAGATTACATAGGTACAAAGTTGTACACATATATATAATCCTTATAACTTTTAATATATGCTTTAGTGAAAACAACATTCTTGCATTCTTGAAATAAATAATAAACAAATAAAATAACTTTACTTCAACTGAGTATCTGTATGATGTTTTCAGATGTTGGGGAAAAATGTATAACATGACCGTTGTGATTTCAATGCACTTTCCACAACCCAGTGTCTGCCTTTCTATGACTACCCAAGATATTCAATGTTACTCCACTGTAATGACAGTCTGCCATTGGAATAGTCCTTCATGGGCTAACTATAAAAGACCCATTAATGCCATTTTTTCCTCCTTTTTTTCAGTATTTTTTTCCTGTGTGTCCACTACGTATTCTAGTTCTGAACTGCCTATTAGCCAGTCCACATTCCTGTGTGGAACAGGTTGAATGGTTATTTGAGGAAAACTAGGCAGTCCATAGCAGTCCAACCTGCCACATGCCAGTATTGGAAATATGACATGTTAAAATTTGAACATTCATCACTGGCTATGAATGTGAAATCAGACTCAGCCATGTGAAGTAACCATTCATTAGCAGTCCTATTGAATTCATGATAGAAGGGAAGATTGTCAATGGATTGAATGGTAGCTTACACATGTGGCGGTAAAAATTTAGACATGCATTAATAAACTCCAAGGACTGACTTGTTGTCAATTCTCATGTTTTCACATCCCTATTGTCTATTTAATTTATATAAATTAGGCGGCACTCATGTGTAGAGTTGATTTTACTTGGGTTAAGTTTTTCAGGTGAAATTACTCATGTTTGCACTATAGAAATGCCACATGGGTCACATTTACCAGTTAAATTGTTCATAGACTTAAATATTTAGTGGCTACAGAAGCAACGGTTTGCCATTTTAAAGTGACAGTATAAAGCTGTAATTTTTTGATTTGGTTAATATTTTGTTATGTATCAACTGCACTTACTTCATTGGTTCACAAATTTAAGTTGAATTAGCTCGTTGATATTATCAATACAACCAACATACACTTTGTGTGCATGTATATTATAAAAGTTCACTGTTATTGTGTTCAATTGAAGTTTAGTCCAGACCAAAATGTGTTTACCAACAATAACAATGCTGACTGTACATAATACAGGTTGTGAAGACTGGATATTTGAACGTGTTTTAGAAAATAGAAAACATTAGCAATACTGGCTAACATGACTTTGAAAAAGGAGAAAAACCTGTAGTCGATGTACGAAGAACACAATTTCTGCCAAAATTATGAAGTTACAGCCTATCCCTTAAATATAATTAGCATTGGTTTCATTCATCTCCATTCAAAAAAACGAGACCAGGGATTTCAGTATAAACCAATGAATATGACAAGAGGGAAGTCATGTAGATGGCTGCAAACGTCTGTGAGCAGCCTCTAAAAGTCTAAATTAAATCAGCACAGATAAAATTTTAAACATCGTTTATTTTTATTTTCAAAATGTGCAATAATAAACACATGTTCACCGCTAAATATTCCATATGAGCGGAACCTGCATTCTATTGAAAGGTACTCACATTTCCAGACGTAATATGGTTGGATCTGTCATTAAATTTTTCTCATACGGTCCACGTTTTCGCGTACGTCCGTCAGCAACTGGCTATGATGTGCAGTCATGTACATGTACGTCAGATCATCACACAACGACGAACACACTTGCGACGGTTCTGCATCTGCCATTGTAAAACTTTCGCGATTACAACTTACATAAAACTTAATGGAAACGCAGTACAGGTACTGTTCATCCCCAAACCGTTCAAAAGTCGAGCCGGATGGACTAACGGTTCTGACGATGTATGATGTCGTGACTTTGGAAAGAGTTGTGTTGGAAGAGTGGACGGGACGCAACAGGGTATGAACGTAAGGGTCCCGTAAATGAGTATGCTTGGATTTAACGAGGCTGATCAGAATTGCAACAGGTTCACTTAGTGTGTTGGACGTCCGTATTTTAACTGATCTATTCATATAAAGTCAATTTTTGCTTATTAGAAAAATCTAAAAGAACAGTTTACGCGTACTTGAAATGTCAAATTTTGCGACGATCACGACCCTTGACCTTTCGAATTTGACCAATGCTTTGTGTTCCCACACGATCACATTGCATCTCTCAAATGAGATTGCGCAGATTTGTTGAAGTAATGGCTGTTCAGACCAGCTGAATCTTACGAATTATGGCTGATTTCTCGGTCATTTCTTCCCCAGTGATGACACATTTTAAGTCAAAACAGCAAGTGAGTTAGGTCTAAGTGGTAATGTTTCAGTTGGCATGAAGGTAAAGTGTATTTCCCCGCGACAGTGTTGGATGCAGTGACCGAGATAGCAAGTCGTCGTGGACGATAATTTTCCATTCATCCGGTAAGTATTTGAAATGCATATTTATAAAGGGCAATTACGAAATTAGTATGCCTTATAGAGAGGCTTTTCTCTGCACATTGATGTTTTCCTGGGAAGCTTGGTTTTGTATATGGCCCGACATTTTTAACCTGAGCTTTAGGGGTGAAAAGAAAGTACGTATCTGTATACCTGGACAGGGCGGAGGGAGGTGTACAGTGTGGCCATTAACGCAAAACAAAGCTGGGCTTGAACAACGCCTAAGCTAAGTTTGCGTCCATGGTCTCACTCAGTGCAAAAACACTGCTATAAAAAAAATAGGCGAAATGAAAATATTAAAAGAAAACCAAACTACCGGTAGATCGTAGGATGAACATGGCTATGTAAACTTATGATTGTTTGTACCACCCGGTCTTACTTGCATTTTTTACTTCTTTTGTACATGGTTACTTTTAAAATCCATTGTTAATATGATATTGCCAGGTAAGAAGCCTTGTATTGAAAGACAGAAAAAATATTTAAAAATGTGATGCGTCTTAATTTTCAAGGGACAGCAGCTGTAATTATTAATGAGTTCAATAACTTGTTTGCCTAATGTATTAACATACTTTCTTGTATTGATTCAAATTATGAATTGTGACGCCCTCACTTTGTAAAGATGTACATAAATTAATCAGAATATTGGCTGTGGCAACTAGTCAAGTCAATACAACGTACACAAGCCCAATACATTTCTAGACATATATGTTACACTTTCAATGTATTAATTTTGCACTCGCAAAGATGTATGTAAAAAATTCCTCTATGTGTATGTAACAAATTACACACATGTTCTGAAACTTTATTGTAAAGTTGTCGTCTTAATAAATGTTGCTAAGTTCATTCTCTTCTTTCTGTTTCATTTCAGTGTGCATGTCAGCCAAGGCCCAAGAGAAATTTGGCAAGAATAATCATGACTTACGTAAAGAAGTCTTCAATGTCAAATTTCAAAACAAAATAGGACATGAAAGACAAGACTTGGCCAGAGTTAAATGAACTCTTTTAAAACTAATCTTTGACTAAATCACTTTTCACTGTGTCTATGAAATTTGTTGAAGCCAAAAATTTATTAAATTGGTCATCAGACTTACAGATATGTTTGTGCTTTTTATTTTGAACGTTTGGAAAGGTGAGTCTGCTTGTGTTTGCTGTGTTCAGGTGAGTCAGAGTTGCTTTTAACTCTGTTTGGCCTGTCTTAGTTTTAGGCCAAATATGGTTAAATTACATCTCCAACCAATTGTATCATATAATTCACCGAAAGAGGCTGTGTTAAAGTACTTGATTTTACTGGAATTTGATTTCACTTATTTGATGTTTGCTTACACCTTGCAAACATGCAAATGTAACAATGTTTACCAAATTCATAACGGCAACATCAAAATAAGTAAAATCGGGTGTCAAATCAGTACTTTTCATGGTGCTCTTTTTCTGCCAGGATGACCCTGTCATTCATATGTGCATTCAAAATAACCATTCGTTCACATACATGTGAGTGGATTCAGAATAACCATTCGTTCACATGTATGTGAATGGCTAGCTCATTTAAATATTTCGGCCTATACACATGTTACCCACGTGCTTCTGAAATGAATGTGGACTGCCTGACTGCCCATTCCCTATGCACATGCATTAAGCCATGCCAACTAGCCATGTGAATGCTAATTTCACATGGTACTGACAGGCATTCCTGTTCTATAAGGAATTTCCTATAGCATGATGAAATAACCAGTTTCAACCGAGCCTCTGTATCATTACCAACAATTATTACTGTTGACAAATGAAGTCAATTTTCAATAATAATATTGCTCATTTTACACATAACAACTGCATTGTGAGGTTTAAGACTTGGTATTTCATCATGCTACAAGAAGTTTAACAAGGAACTCCAGCTTCAACAAGGAACAAAAATGCTGAAAAATATTCTCTGTCTGTCATGGTGTAAAAAATTTTGGTGGCCCACCCCTTACTTTCCCTGGAATTTTCATGGCCCACCCCAAGAACACTCATTTTTTTTCGTGGCCCCCCCATTTTCTCTTCCGGCCCCCCTGCCGTTAATTGTGCTCGGTCCCTTAGATATAACGGGACACCCTCTTTAAGGAAATCGCTTGCCACAAACCGCCTCGAGGCAATATTGAAAATCTTTAAAAAGGCGACTACGATGACTGCGGCCCGTTCTCCGTTCTTTGGATTCCGTTCATGGTTTCGATGTTTAATATTTCGGTTTCTATTGAATGACAGTTTAAAGCAGGGGATATCGACTAGGGGATAATAAATCACCCCAGGGCCATTAGAGGCCAGACAATCTGATACAGAATTTTTAATGGAAGATAGAAGCACTCTGACAACATAATGGCTGTCGATAACACTGTATAATGGGTTTACATTAAAATGATATTCATAGATACATATGGCGTCTGTAGCGTTAATGGGCAATAAAGACTGTACATGTTACCTCATGATCAATTTGCTATTACTATGGACAGATTCGAATTGAATTGATAATATCTGTAATAACCGAGGGCTATAGAGGGTCATTCACGTTGGCTGTGTCACATATCTCCCGACAGCAGCTACGTAGAGATTTGAATTGTATTGACAACATCTTTAACTGAATGAAAAGGGGTCGTCCGCCCATCGCGACTATGGTGAGACTGTGCCAGAATGAGAAGCGACGAGTGCACATCAGTTTGACGAAGTTCTTCCCGTCATTATTTGTTTCCCTTGACGAGCGAGGCAAATATACCGTCCTCGTTCTTCAGCAGGTTTTCTGGCGTGTCGTATTCCACTACCTCCCCTTCGCTCAGCACGAGTATCGTGTCAGAATCGAGAATTGTTGATACACGATGCTAGTGAGAAGAAAATAAAAACATTGCAATTGAGTTTGTACGTCCTAACCAAGTACTTTTATGAACTTGCACCAATTAAAAGCATTTTAACATAATGATGGATGGCATTGACTCATACAGAAACAGTTGAACATTGAGTGATAAGATTGAAAAGTGTGGGTCGCATGTTGTGACCAGACCTAACCCGCATAAGCACTGGTGCAACGGATGTCAAATAATAGTACGGTTAATAGCGACCGCCGAGATAGATCTCGCTGTTAAGTGTCACAACATATACGTAGTCCAGAGATACACGTACACCTGTCTCCTAATAAAGGTATCTTTAAGTTAAAAGAAAGCGGTCACTTAATTTTCTAAACCTATGGTAAGCAGTAAAGCTACTATTAAATTATACTCACAGCGATTGTGAGAACAGTCATGTCCTGGAATGCTGTAGCCACCACGTTCTGTAGGATTGCATCCTGCATAATGGGGCACAGAGAAGAACGTGATTTTTAATTGCGCCATCAAGTTTACGTTCAAAATGTTAAACTTTACAGGGCAAGTGACTTTAGCATACGCCCAGACGTAAATGGAATTACAACAAAGGAAGACAATAACCCGTACCAAACAATTGTGGATGGGACGTAATATGGAAACATAGATGAACACCATAATTGAACACGTGATTCAACCTACGCAATAAGTTCAAACTACCAGAAAGCTGTTCGGTGTTCAGATCTTCGATCGACCTCCTTCTTGCTTTTAAGATAATAATACCCCCAAAACTTATAACAAGCTGCTCTAGTTTGTGATGTTAGCTGTACCGGTCACACTCGTACCTGACAGCGTGAACGACCTCCCGGCCCTTCCCTATACAACCTACTCTGACCGTGTGACGACAGTCACGAACACGGGATTCAAATGGAGACGTTGAGGGCGCCCCAAAACATCGATTGTCATGTTGCCGTGCCAGTTTCTCATTCGTTTGTCCTTATAGTTCACACTGTTGAAATACATGTCTGTGCAACACAATATGATCTACTTGTGAATTCTTTCGCTAAACATTTTATTGCTTTTCTTTCTGCAGCCTTTTTTCAATACATAACGCCGCAATCTATGGAATGGGCATTCACGCGTGCGCAAAAAAAACAAACAAAAAAATCCCCCCAAAAACCTGACGAAACAAAAAACAAACAAACAAGTAAGCAAATAAAACAAAACAAAATTACTAGAAACATTGTCTTCAAAAATTAAGACTCATAAATTCACTACGGCCCAAAAGTATGCCTCAGTGTACGGTATTCCGCGAAGCATAATTTCTATCGAACAGCGCTCTCAGCCGGTCGCTATTGACAACGGCGAACATTGTATCAATTTATTTTCAATAGATTATCGATCGAAAATCTGTTTGGGCGCCGCTTGTGCCGGGCGCTCGTGTGTTGAGGTCACGTCATAAACATTTCCACAATAACCCATATATTGACTTATACACTTTAACATCAAGGTATCCGTTGGTTTCCTGTACTGAAATTAAATCGACGACAATTTTTTCAGTTTTGGTGATACTTTTTCGTACGTTTCAGCCTATTTTTGCGCACCTCGGCGTAGTTTGGCGCCATTGTGAACGGGGGACTACACGCGAGTGAGCGAGACAACAATGTATCAATTTCGGACAAAAGGATATCGATCGATAACGTTCACTGCACGATTACAGTGAGACTCTACGCCCGTTCGCCTCTGTTATGTGCTATTTTTGCAGTTTACTGGAATTTTCATAGTTTATATTCACCAAAATTTGGTAATATTATATAGGGCTCAGCCCTTGGTGTCGCGCCAGGGGTTAAGATTGGCAATGTTATTTGTATTGATTCATGATAAAATGTAATTAATTGTTACTTCATAAACGTTTATATGACAACTATGCCCAGTTTCCCTCTGATGAAAGCAGTTCACGTACGTACACGACGTCAAACCCTGCAGCAGAGCAGGTATCGATTTTCTGTAACGTGTAAAAATTTTGGACAAAATTGGCAATTTTTACAATGATAACAGCCTATTGCGTTAAACAAGGGACGTATTATGCAATCATTATCATTGCAATGGTAACCGCACTGCCCACCTTCCACTTGCAAGCTGAAAACTATAGCGTTCCGTCAAAAAACTGGCAATTTTTGAATCTAATTATTGACACAGGGGGCGCTCTTCTATAATTCAATCCCAGCATTCTTTGCGTATGCCCCCGTTCATGTGCACGACAGTTTTCTCCCTTTATCTATATTAACGATATTTTGTATCAGCGACAAGGTGCATAATAACATTTACTGGCTAATAAAAGAGGTATATTTTATAAAAGGCATGTTATATAATAGTAATTTGTTTCGTATTTGTTTATTTACGAGTACTCAAAAAAAAAAAACATGGCGGCGCCCATGAAAGAAGGGTACACTTCCGGTTACTCGCATAGTATATTATGAAGAAGCGCATGCGTAGTCAGTAAGCCGCTGGCGCGACTATAAATTACAACAACCTGACTGGTATTTGGTCTGTACAATTTAAGAGACGCTAACCGATTAAAATGGGTCAATATTAGACCCTGATTCTGCATATGCAAACGCCGTAAGATCGCCATTTTATTGAGGGCAAGAGCAAAAATTCAGCGATCGAAAAATAAAATGCAACTAAAACAAGTTTCGTCGGGAAATTAAAAAAACTAAAACGACAGCAATTTTGTATATATATCAAGGAAACACCGTGCCACTTTCACTATAATTGGTTCAGAATTGAGAAATTTGAACGAGCGATAGTTGTACGGTCTGTTCAGTACATTAAACGCCATCGTTTTCTATGGGAAATCGAGCAGATTAGACACATCGTAAAATGAAAAATACATCTGAAAAAAACCGTTGGTTTAACTTTTTCATTTCGCTGTTATTTTTTATAATATTTGGTATGACACATATCATGAAGGGTAACTAAAACTCTATGGTTTTATTTTTTTTAGTTTCCCTCTTATTTTTATGAAAGACGAGTTGAAGATCGTTTTGCTGTTGACTGTGTTTTTACTTGATTTTGCATATATGTCTCTTATCGCTTACGTATTTTTGGAATTCCCTTGTGAAATTCTTCCCAAAATATTATGATTGTAAGGGCAGCATATACGGGAAATAGGACCCGTTGCTCTTTCATTAATATTTAGATGTGCAGCAAGCAAATACGGCGAAATTTTCAACATGACGCGGGAGGTGAAATTGACTTTCTGAACGCGCACTCCACGTATGTGTGGCGAAAATTCGGGACGCTATTACCGTACAAAAATGGGGCGCCTTTGGGCCGTAGTGATTAGACTTCTTTAGAGCGTTAATCGAAAATTGATGAGAGATAAATTATAAACAACTTGATGGATTAATTGGGGAGGAAACTACTTTCGGAAATCAATACCTCAATAACGCTTATGTTCCTGTGTTCTGTCTCTAGGCATTGTTATGTCATGATGATAATGATGGAATATTTACACCTACCGTCTTCATGTCAATCGAAGCTGTAGCTTCATCCATGACCAGAATCCTGGCTTTACGCAAGAATGCTCTCGCCAGGCAGAAGAGCTGTCTCTGACCAACACTGAAATTCTCTCCGCCTTCCGATATTTCCGATCCTGTAACGGGAATGCAGCGGCAACATGATTAAAATGCTTCAGTATATCAGGGCTGCCCGATAGCAACAACAACGTGCACCATCAAACCTTAAGAGGTTTATGCATCCCAAAAGATTTACACAGTTGGAAACGAACATCTAGTTGTAAACTCCCATCAAAACTCGTGTCAAAGTTCATGGTTATTGCGGAAATAAGGAATGTTGCCAGAGAAACTGACGTGTGCTAGTCGGGGATTTCTGGCCCTTGTGTTATTGACGCCAGCTACGAGTTGCCTTAATGTACGAATCCCCTTTTTAAGCCCAGTCATCTGTAATATCTTCCTCAGTGTCAGTTTTCAATCATCATCAAATATCGTACGGGAGCCGATTTTATAACAGTCGTAAAAGGGAGTTAGTGATTTACGCCGATTATGTCTGGTTTAAAAGTAGTCTTCTTATAGACGCCTGAGTTGTACAGTCTTTATTCCTTTAACTCCTAAAAATTCGATGACCTAGGCACAGTTAAGGGACTGTGATCTAGATTCTTTATTCTTCGAATTGACACGACGAGTGTAAAGCAGAAAGCTAACATGGAGTTTAAGAGTGTCATTAAAGCACATTAAAGCGTTCTCCAATCTGACAGAGCATTCATAATACTACGCTTATATTTGTACGTTGTATCATCCTTCAACACACATATATAATCCACATATTTACCAAGTTGTTTGTCCAATTCCATCACGGTGGATTTCAACTGGGCGATTTCCAGAGCTTCCCACAATTCCTTGTCATCTTTGGTACCTTCCGGATCTAGATTAAACCTGCACATTGACGACGATAGAAGTATTGAAAGGCGAGGAGACAAGACGCGATATTCTACTAGTTGTATACAGATACTTCAAATACTAAATATAATTTACAGATTTATTGACACTAATCCAGTGTCGTTGTACTCTATCATTAAATTGGAAAAAATGGCGGCTTAACAAATTTTTGAGTTAGAATGTAAGACAAGTATGAGGATTTTAATGACCAAATATGAACAATGACCTGCATGGTTACCTCATTGCCTCAGCGAATAATGTAGGATGATCGCAAGTCTAAATATAATTTAGATAGTTGACACTGATCCATTCGTACCGTGATTGGACTGTATCACCAAGTGGAAATCGTGCCTGCACGACATATTTCTACGTTCGAATGTGAGAAGGGTTATCCCAAATATGAAAAAAGTCTGCCATGCATGGTTACCTGATAGTGCCAGTGAATAATATAGGATCTTGAGGAATGATAGCCAGTCTATATGTAATTTACATGACTGACACTAATCTAGTGTCATTGGATTCTATAACCAAGTGGAAAATCATGGCTGCATGACTGATTTCTATGTTTGAAGTGAGAAGGGTAATCCCAAATATCGTAACAAAGACAGCCCTGAATTGTTACCTGATAGTACCGGTGAATAATATAGGATCTTGAGGAATGATGGCCAGTCTCTTACGCAGTGTCAACAATGGTACGTGTGATATATCGATGCCGTCTATACAAACACGGCCTGTTGATGCAAATTACAATATCCAAAATAAGAAAGTGTTATGTTAAGTCTCTTCTTTAATATATTATCATTCATATTATACGAATGGCTCAGATCAAAATTGATCATTTTTTCATAGATTATAGATCTTGAACTTCTTTCTTTTCAGAATTTGTATGACCAGATATCAACAAATAATCAGTAACAATTTTAATTAGAAGTTCGAGACAGTGATAAACATACAATTAGCGATGATTGCTCTAAAGGTTGCAGACATTATTGTTAGACCTGGGGTAATTGTTGCTCGTTTCCTTTCCCAGAATGGGTTATATCGGTCGTAATATAACGTATACTATAGATGAAATAATCTATTTTGTACATTTACCCTTGTATGTGTCAATCATTCTAAAGAGTGATAAGGCAAGCGATGACTTTCCACTTCCGGTGCGACCACAAATGCCGATCTGAAGAAGGCAAAAAAAGAGTTTTTATTGAGTTGTAATTGTTTGTCAGTTTGCCAACGTCAAAACCTATCCTGCAGTATCCCTGTATATTTCAAATCACAGATTCATTCATTCATTCATTCGTCCCTTCGTCCGCCAATCCATTAAACCCATCGAATCTGAGTACCCCAATAAGTTACACACATCTATTGCCACCGACGGGTCCCACTTGTCCGTCCATTCATCCTTCTGTCACCGCCTCTGCCCACCCGCCCATCCACCCACCACCAATCCATCCATCCATCCATCCATCCATCAGTCCATCCATCCATCCATCAATGCATCCAACATATTCATCCAAATCCAAAGGTATACGCTTCTATCCCATGTTAAAACCGAGTAACCATCCATGCATCCTACCGTCCTTCCGGCCTTTAATCACAGATTCATTCATTCATTCATTCATTCATTCATTCATTCATTCATTCATTCATTCATTCATTCATTCATTCATTCATTCATTCATTCATTCATTCATTCATCCCGGTTATATTGACCAGCCTATCCATACATAAAATTATCTTCCAAAGTGTTGAGATAGGAAGTATACTGTACCACTGTACGTATCTTTTATTTAGTCATTTGATTTTGACAACCTCTCTCGTTCGCTTTGTACGTGGTCTTCAAACGCTCTACGAAGGTAAAACTTGACAAGACAGTTTTACCGTCATCAAATGAACACAAACCTTTTCACCAGCTTTGAACTTCAAGGTGATATCGGTCAGTACAGGATCAAGGTCAGCGGCGTAACGGACGGAAACATCTTGATAGCTTACGTCACCATCAACCGGCCACTCAGAGGACGGATTTAAAGTTCCTTTGTGAAAAGGAATAAGGAATCTGCTCAAGTATTTCCAAATATGGCATTTGAATCAAGTACCGTGCAAAATTTAAATATGACACATCAACAGGTCACCCCATATTGGTACGCTTCTGCACAGCAACTCATTAAACAAACATGAAAATTAATAAACAAATGCATAGAGCAACACATTTACTTTTAAAGTTAAGAGTGTTCTTTTCAAAACATGTTATAAGTTGTAAGGTGGTCTAATTTGAATGAAATATCCTCTCAATATCATGAAGAAATTCAAAGTTGCTTATATTAATGCTGCCCGTCTTTTATTGGGATATGAAAAAAGTAGTGGTGCGAGCTCTATGTTTGTATAGAATCAATAACTTTGATGCCTTGTTAAGAAGGCAAATTATGGTTTAAAATAAAGAATTCCGAGAAGCTGTAATGGAACTCTAAACTCTGAAATGATGAAGTTATTGAATAAGCTTCTTTTTGTATAAGTTAACCAAACTGTGTATATTTATCACCAGATTTTCTTTCGCTGTTATATAGACCATGAGTCAGAAATAAAGCCTATAACAATAAAAAACAACAACGAAAGAATAACAAAAACGGAAAGATATGGAAACAGAATCCTTTCCATGCAAGATTTGTCGCGAAAGAAAATAATCATAAAAAGGGAAAATTTTACCTTCATAAGTTTCATTTTCAATATTAGAGTAATGGCTAACTCTTTCTACGGCATTCATCTGCATCTCACAGTCGGCAACTTGCCGAATGAGGAAATTCAATAAACCTGATATCTGATCAGAAAAGGAAAAATTGCTGATTAGAGAAAGGGTGTCATATAACTCGACTTAAGCAGACAATACTATTTTTATGGACATAAAATTGGGTCCGATTAAAAGTTGTATATAAAACAGGATTAGAACTAATTTGGGATAATTGAATTTTCATATTTTGCAAATTTTTCAAAAGTGTTAGATGCATATAGCTGAATGATGCAATATTACAAATAACTCATAAAAACGAGTGTTTAATATAAACGAAAAGCAGATGAGATAACATTTGTAGATTTAATCGACAATACTTCAGAATCCAATTATCCCAAATTAGTTCCAGCCGTGTTATAATTAAATTTCTATTGCATACATTTTGATGAAGCTTGCTTGTCATAAAACTATACCAGTTACACATGTTCTAATGAAAACCAATGTCTGGTTAAATCCATATTGCCGTTATCACCTTCTCCTCTCTCTCTCTCTCTCTCTCTCTCTCTCTCTCTCTCTCTCTCTCTCTCTCTCTCTCTCTCTCTCTCAAATATCATAAATTCTTGTAACGTTCTTACTTCAGCAAACAGATCGTCAGGAGTCTTGCTGAGAATAAAGTGGGTCAGATTGTACATAAAACCATATGAAGAGTCAACACCGTTAAAAACGTTCACTTTACCTGCAAGGCATATGACAAAGCCAGACCAACAAGACTTGGTTCAAGTCCACCGACAGCTGATGTTATCAGCGTAGCCATTCCAGACACCAAGACTATCAACGAACCGCATATGTCCTGAATGCGAAAAAAATGTACATTTGCATTTGTTAGATTATTTGGCAAGTAACGAGTCATTAGTCAGTTTCTGCTTCCTCTGTTACTTAGATGTTAGCTATGAAGGTCTATAATGCTCTCTCTGTAACCTACTGTGACTTCATGTGTTTTATCCAGTCTGACCGGACCACTGACAATGAGTGTCATGGGTTTACCCACTGGTGAGGATGACAGCTTTGGGTCGAAAGAACAGTAAACTAATGAACGTGAATGATAGGATCAGTCAGTCGCTTTTAAGATGTGTTTTTTAACTCGCTGACTTGAAGTCCACTTCCTCGTGAACCTTGCAATAATAAATATGTAAAAAAACCTCGTGGCTTCAACGTTGCACTGTGAATATAAACATTGCCAAAATTGCAAAAAGGTTACCAATAAGTTTTCCACCGACTGTCAGACATAACGAATATCTTCGTGAGAGTTACCTGTCGGTACCTCCATCACTACCAGCCAGACATTTTCTCATGAAGTATGGAGCTACGCGACCACTAACCAATGTAATAGCTACAATCTATTGCTAACTTACCAGTCTGACGGCCACCCATCTATTTGCAACTTGAAGGTAGATGAAGGCCAGGTTGTTGTACCCGATTTTATGAATGAGGCGTCCACGGAACCGTTGTTCAACCCTGTTTGTCGAACAGCAAGGATGTGGACTTTAAAAATTGTCTCACTTTGCTGTATTATGTTATTTGGTAAATATATGAAAATACCCAAGTTTTCTTAGGATAGAATGCGTCTTGGTGGCAAATATTTGGATCTCAGAACTTTCACATTGCTTTTCTTTGGTCTAGCACTTGTGAGGCCTCGGTTTGAAACCCATGGCGTAACTAGATGCAGTATCTCACCTGTATCCTCTGATTGTAGACAATCCTCCCAATGATTCGGAGAAATGTGCAAATACTGGAGATTTGGTGATGCTGTCCAGTCTCTGTAGTTCTCTTTGGGGTATTAAAAATTCGAGTGTGTGAGTCATGCGAGACTAATATGTTATACTCTCTCTCTCTCTCTCTCTCTCTCTCTCTCTCTCTCTCTCTCTCTCTCTCTCTCTCTCTCTCTCTCTCTCACACACACACACACACACGCACTCAAACAGAGGGAAAGTCATCTACTGTTGAAGAGATGTTTTGAATAATGGTATTTCGACTGATAAAGCAGTTGTTCGTTTCCTCCAATTCACGAACATATTTCATGCTAGTCTCTATGAATGCCACAATACTTGTTATGTTTCCTCATTATTGGATATGGCGTGTTTAAGACTGTCCATCGTCGCAAACCACCGGCCTTTATGCGACACCGGCTAAAGGTGATACCATTATGCTTTTGTGTCGTGTCATGACGCGGAAGTAGAGCTTTGGTTTGGCTCGCGATAATAAGATTTCCGGCGGAAAGCCACCGTTTCGAACCTTTCAAAAGACCTTAATTTTCCTGTTTTTGGTAAAGGAAACAACTTACCTCGAAGTATTAATGTAGTAATTTTGGAGAATTGCGTATCCGATAAAGACTGGAATAAAGAGCAGCAGGAATAGCGGCGTGACGATAGCATTGACGATGATTGCAGCGATCGTCGCGAATGAAACATCAAGTAAACCTTGCAACGTCTGCCACAGCCTCTACAAGACGTAGAAAGAAGAAAAACTGAGCAAAAACGAAGTCGCAAGGAGTAAAAAAAGCCCAAGAAACCCAAACAGAAAATATCGTTGGAAGGAGAATGACATTCCACCTACCATATCGAGTATCTGAGTGTCATTAGAGAACCGGTTCAGGATCCGACCGACTGGCGTTGTGTCAAAGAACCGCAGCGGCAGGTGGACGACATTGCGAAGGAGGGTTTTGTAAAGTCTCCTGGCGGCAAATATCAGCGTGACAATAAGCCAGGTAGAACTGACAGCTAGCAAGAAAATGTAAGTCACGGACAGGGCCGCGTAGCCGCTGATCCAGTAGTTCAAATCATCGTCCAGTTCCTCCTGAAAACAACATGAAGCCCAGATAATATTTGCCATTCGATAAACTGTTGTGCCTATTATCTTCGCTGTATTTAATAGATGTGAAAAAATGCAATACTAAGAGTGATCAAAATGCAATAAATCATAATGTCATTACTTTGCAATGCAACAGTGTTGAATAAGCTTATGCCGCATTCAATGAGAGCCAGGTTTGCTTGAACTTATCATGATGACGACGACGATGCTTGCCGTTGTTTTGGTTTCCGTTTCTTGTTTGTATTTTTTATCAAATTACCTGTGAGATGTTGCCACTAAAATTAGCTCCAGATTCCGACCAACGTGATAACCAAAAATTGGTGAAGGTTTGCGCTGTAACCCTCAAAATTATCAACAATAATCCAATGCCGAACAACGGAACTTTCGCTGCTTTAACGTAGGACATATAGATACGCCAAGATACAGAACCCCTTTCGCGTTCTTCTTCTTCGATAATAGTTGCCCCAGCTATGAAAAGAAATCAAAAGACAAACACGCCGAAATTATCTTAAAGTTGAAATCATAATTTTTTTCAGAGTAACACGCGCATGGCAAATAGAAACAGCATGTATTAAAACTTCACATGCCTTCAAGAAAACGTGTATTCGGCTACAAATATACCGTAAATTTCCGACATGTTCCAAGTTCGACTCCGCATTAGGGACAAATGCGCACCAAAAGTTCACCTGCCAAAACATTAATGCAATCATTCAAACGCCACTCTTTAGCGTGGCACCGTCACCTTTCACAGCAATATCATCTGCTTCTTTCTTTGCCGAGATTTGCCTCATCAATGTCTGCCTCTCCACGTCGGCCGTTTCAGCTTCGGATTCACTCTCTTGCTCGGATTCACTGAGGACTGTCAGGGTTCTCTGCCACGATGCGTACAGTTCAGGATCGTTTGTGGCGATGTCGTTCAGGTCTCCCTGCCTTATTATCTTACCGCCTTCCATGACAACAACCTGTTATACAACAATGATGTTATCAGAGATATTCTTCAAAAATTATCATCAGGGAATAGAAATGTTGAAGAGAGGCCGTCTTAGGAAAACGACCATTCTTTCCATTATTGCAGGGAAGTAATCACCTCCTTAACATGGATACATTTTATGTTCTGTCGATTTGATAACTAAAAGGAAATATTGTACTTTTGTCAACTCCATCACCATTAACATAGTCTTTACGATTGATATCGTCGACAGAGATCAAAGTTATTGCTTGCAAAAACCAAATTGTCGATAAAATTGTAAAATTTATTTTCTCAAATGAAAACAAAGATACTTTTAATACTTCTTAGGCTATCTTCGGTGTAAATCGCATTTCGCGATTCATTGGGCCACATGATCACAATGATTTATTGATGCAATACCGCTAAACGCAATGAATAAAAAAACCCAAAAAACAAAAACAAGCAAATTTCGGGCACCTTATCGGCATTCTGTATATGCTGAAGTTGATGAGTCACTAAAATGACCGTTCGCTCTTCTCTAAATAAAAATCGTTTGATGCCTTCTGCCATGACCTGTCCTCCAACGTGCACGTCAAGGGCTGACAACGGATCGTCCTGAAACAGAATTGAGCGAATCTCCACTGAGTTGCAAACCTTCCTTTCAGGTAGTATGAACGTGAAAGACTTAAAATTTGAGCCTTTGCTCAAACTTTCCTAAATGAAATTTTCAACCGTTCTTTTACTAAGTCAAGAAAAAATTTAGGGGTCACCATGCAAAATTTGGTACTAAACAAACAATTTACCTAACTTTTATAGATCTTTGCAATTCAAAAAAGCCGCCATCCAATTGTTAACTCTATGAGAAAAAAATAAATTTAAGATTTTCGGAAAATTAAGAGGATGAAAAATTTCCTTACTCAAAAAGCTTTAAAATGAGCACCTACCGGAAAATTAAGAGGATGAAAAATTCCCTTACTTAACTCCAAAAGCTTTAAAATGAGCACCTACAATTTGTAGACCAGGAAAGGATTGAGGTCCGAATATCTGTTCCCGAGATGAATGATTTTGAACAAGTACTAGGATAACCCCCCCCCCCCCGAATGAATTTCACTCATATCGCATCACACCGTTCATATTTCTATCTAATCTAATCTGCTTATGAGGCAGTTCGGTGCTGTTTTTTTCGATACATCTTTAATTTAATTCTATTCTTTGTCGGGTTTTATACCAAAAGAGCACATTTTTGATCTGGAGAGTTCGAAAATGCAAATAAGTCAGAAATAGACCTTATGTGCACATTGATATCAGCGCACACGTTAAAGGATTTGCCTGTTGTCATGATACGCAAAGCGAAATTTACAAGTAAATCACGTGCTCACCAACATGATAACATCTGCTTTGCTGTACATTGCTCTTGCTATGCTGACTCGTTGTTTCTGTCCTCCACTGAGATTAATACCTTTCTCTCCAATCTCCGTCTTATCACCTCCGGGCAGGATATCGATGTCAGGTTGCAACGCGCATGCGTTGATAATTTCTTGGTACCTGGTTATAATCATTCAAAAATCTAATTATCATAAAATGGTTAACGTCATTGTGCACTTACGTTTTCTAAAGTATCTCTCTGTATGTCCTCCGTGAACCATGTTACAGTTCATTAATGTTTCATTTTAAAATAAAATTTCGACAATTTAGTAACGCATGCGCATACGACCTACTCTTCCAACAGATTGCCTGTTACCTTATCTACGCTATATCAGTTCAAGTACATGCACTTATTGTACACCATTTCGTTTTTTTACCTTTGATGATCGTAAGATTCTCCGAACAGGATGTTGTCCCTCAAACTGGCGTTTTGTAACCAGGCTTTTTGCCCTCCGTATGCTACAGTATTTTTCCTTCTGTAATCAATAAATAAGAAATTACAAGGATTAACACTTGAAGGAAGGCACGTTCGCTATGTTTGATTATTTACATTAAGGGTCATCATTCCTCTTTGAACTTATTATCAATAATTCCGGGATATCGGAACTTGAAGCCTAATATTCAGAATAATTGCACAAATGCAACACCACACTTTCACGTACAGGCGACACCGACGAAAGTCTTATATATACCGGTAAAGACGAAGTATTAGGTATCTAAGGTGAATATTGTTGTTGTAAATTGTTCTCACCGATTAAACTGAACGGTGCCAGAAACCGTGGTCATTTCTCCCAGCATTGCAGACAACAGAGATGACTTACCAGAGCCTACTAGACCAACAATCATTGTTAACTTGCCTATAATGTACAATGAAGGAAGGAAGGAAAGAAAGAAGGCATGAATGATTGCGTGAATAGATCGATCGATTCATTCAATCTCTATCTATCTATCTATCTATCTATCTATCTATCTATCTATCTATCTATCTATCTATCTATCTATCTATCTATCTATGCATACACACATACATACGTATCTACCTACCTACATACCTACCTACATATACATACCTACATACAAATACATACATACATTCATGCATGCATGCATGCATGCATGCATGCATGCATACATACATACATACATACATACATACATACATACATATACATACATACATACATACATACATACATACATACATACATACATACATACATACATACATACATACATACATACATACATACATACATACATACATACATACATACATACATACATACATACATACAGACATACAGACATGCAAAAAATCTCTTACCAACAGGGACATCCAGGTTAATGTTTGATAACACAGGAACAGGGTCTTTGATATCCCATGTATACGAGCCATTCCGTATCTAACAGTGGAATGATACAAACGACCTTGTTAAAAACAAGTTCAGACAATTTGAAACTATGTCGCAGTAATATTTCAATGAATAAATGATGAGCAGGTCTCTAACGTTTACCAGAAATCAACGCGTATACGTCATTGCTTTAGAAGTTTCAGATAAAGACTGCCAAGGGTAAGATCTTTAAAAAAACAAGAGTGAAAATGAAAGAAAGAGAGGTTGCTGATCAGGTCTTGAGTTGTTTGGAGCGCAAAATAAATAGATATAATATAACTCTGCTTTCGGTGGCAACTTCAACGTCACTGAGTTTCATGAGGCTTGCATGCAGCTGCAGGCCACTTACCGTTATTGCCAAATCGTCAGGGACAGTAGCTGCACTGGCCGAAGAGCTCCAAGCCAGCTGACTGTTCATCAGCGATGTTTCTTGTTCAAACGAACCATACGGCTTGACCTCCTTGGATAACAGCTTTGCTGTGTCAGCGTCATCGTCGTCTATCAAATCGGCGTCTTCTTGGTCGATCAAATTCAACTGGAACGGTAAAAAAGAGCGATTTTCTTACTAAAGGTATCAGCGTTTCGACTCGCATGAAGACACAACACAAGTGTGGAAATATTTAAATTTGTCTGCTTGCGAATTTAGACACTTTGTATTCGGCTCTTGACACAACATTTTGTGAGTCATTTTTTCTTCATGCTACCAATTTTATCCCCTTTACTGGGATTCCACTGTTAGATACGGAATGGCTCGTATTTTAGGAGGCATCATGGGCCAGTGGCTAGAGCAGTGGACTCACGATCAAAGGATGGTGAGTTCGAGCCCCGGCATGGCTGTGGTGTTGTGTCCTTGAGCAAGCACTTTATTCCTCATTGTTTCTCCCCACCCAGGAGTGATGGTACCTGGTAGGACAGAGGTTGTTATGTGCGTTTAGCTCTGCTGCGCTTATTGGCTGCACATGTGAGCTGTTGTCTGTCTCCCCAGGGAGCTGAGTGGTATCATATTAGGTCCAGTGACCAGGGGTAATAATAAATTGTAAAGCGCCTTGATCATATCTACTTGTGGATATGTGCGCTATATAAGACCCAAATATTATTATTATTATTATTATTATTATTATTATTACTGAATAAATTATGCTAAGTACTCGTCGCCTCGTATAGATATTCGGACTCTCAAACTTTTACAATTCTTTACTGATATACATCTTGTGGGGGTTCATTTCGAAGCTCTTTGCGTAAGAAAACTTTTTACCGGCTAGTTTTTCGAAATTCGAAAATTTTATTTTTCTCCATAGAGTTAATAAAGGGATACCGTCCATTTTGAATTTTAAATCTCGTTAAATCTTGGGTTATTTGTTTCTCTAGTACCAAAACGTGCATGGTGACCTCAAACTTTGATTCTTGATTTTGAAAGAGAATGGTTGAAAGATTCCTTAAGGAAAGATTGAGCAAAAGTTGTTAAGTCTTTCACTTTCGAGGCGCATACTACCTTAATTTGATCATCCAATATGGCAATACGAAGATCAGCGGTTCTTATACCTGCATGTGCCCAAAAGTGATTGACAAAAAGCACGATAAATAAAGAACATGGAAAGCTGCAATGAGAACCTTGAGCTAGAAAGCCAGTTTAATAAGGCCCGAGTCTGTGACTGTATGTGTACAAATATTTCATGTGTATGTCATTCGTTTGATTTTAAATGCGTGTCGTTTGAGAGAACGCACAGAAAGATACGTGACAGAGTGTCCCACAGTTCTTTATGGCTGAATATCGTATTGTCGAAATCTCGAAATTTTCGCATGAAAGAGAAAAAAGTGTGCATAATGAAGTTGCTGAGATAGCATATCTTTCCACGTTCATACCAAATATATTGTAACCCTATGAGTTCACCGTGGAATGGTAGTGAGTTTTCTTACCTTTTCTTTATCCCCAGACTCAGGTAAATCTTCTTGAGCACTGATTTCTACAGTTGAGTCGATGTCAACTGAACTGAGCGGCGCTCTGCCATCGTCGTTTTCCTCGACTTCGCTGGCCACGAAGAACTTCTGCAGTCTGGAGAGGCTGACGACGGCGTTGACGGTGAAACCGATCGTCATGGGAAACATTACCAGCGGCATCACGAGTTGTTGGAAGAGCGCAAGCGCTGAAAACGTTATGTCCGGTGTGAGTGGGGTTGGACTGACCGAAGAGTACACTGAAAAAGACTGAGGGAGAAAGTGACTGTTACGCTTGCGCAGAATCAGCACTATATAATAAAAAATGCATTAAGTCTTTCATGACTGTTAAGATATCCGTGGAAAAACTAAGTGCCGTTACTTACTATGAGTGTCATTATGGCCGGCGTCGCCATGGTGATGATTACTGTAGGAAAAATTAACAACAATTTGCTCAACAATGAAAACTAAATGATGTAACTTCTCTGGAGTCATGTTCGTTTTGCTCAACGATATAATATCATTCACAACACACTTTTCCGAAATTTGTAGGTTTAGGTCACAACCTCAAATAGTGCAATGCAGTGAGACATATCGTCATTTACGCACTTTCAATCAACGCTTGAGTCTAAATTAGGAAGACGTGTCGATGCGTCGTGAGTAGGTACGCATTTACTTTTACTATCAGCTTTACGCACGAGTGACACGAGTGATTTCATGAAACTAATCACAGCTATTGCCAAGCTTGTATCTACATCACGTGTACTGGTTGGACAAATTAATTATAAGATTCGGTCATCTACAGTTCCTTTACTACTGTAATTGTGTCGGTGAAACGCAAACTTGATGAAATGATTTGTTGCTGAGGAACTGCTACTGTTAAGCGTATACGGTTCAGTTGACTGGTGTAGAGTCATTGACTATTATTGTACGTACTTGTAGCAGCCATTAGGCCACCGTAGTTTAACATCTTTCGAATTTCGGTCTTTCGTACAACCTCGATAGCAGCGCAAAACAGTTCCTCCCAGCCGTACAACTTCAGCAACTTAATTCCTTGGAGGAGTTCGTTGCATTTCTTCAGACGCTCGTCGGCATATTTCTGTGACAGAAAATATGGACGATACAAAAAATGGGACAAATATCAGAACTTATTAGCTTGATGATAAGAAAGAATAATATAGTTTGACATATTAAGTAGGTGATTAAACTTTTGTTGATAAATCTTGTCGTCATGCCACTAATGCAAGACTCCGTTATTTGTAAGAGAGCTATCAAAATGAGTATTTAGATATATACGAGAATTAGTCCGTGGGCTAGAGGGGGTCTACGTGCACCCCCCCCCCCAACAGGATAACAAACCTGTATTTTCAGAAGCCTTGGGATCCCTTGAATACGAATGGAATTTTAACAGAAAAAATATAGGGATGGAATAGCTGTTATGGTCATGTTTTGAAGGGTACCGCAAAATCACGATTTTCCAAGCCAAATGCATTTTCGTCAAATCTGTCTTCTTGTAAGTCATGTGCTGAGCTCATTTTTAAACATAACCTCACTTGTTTGGTATCATTAGAAAGGGAATTTATTCTTCTTTAAGATGACATATTGCACTATGCAATATCTTCTACAGTTTTTGTCAAATATAACCAAAACTTACCCCTTACCCCAAAATTTAACATTGCAAATTACAGTAAATCTCAAATTCTACCAATTTTTTAGCTAGGCATAATAAAAAAATGCAATGTTTTGTCTGAAATCTGTTTTATTTGATACAGGGACATGTCAGAAATATCAAATAGACTTTTAACAGAAAAAATATTGGGAATCTACAGCTGTAACAGTCATATTTTGAAGGGTACCGCAAAATCACAGTGTTGCAGATTTGCATGCATTTTTGTTAAATTGTCTTCTTATAAGTTATCTGCTGAGCTTGTTTTTGAATATAACCTGGCTTGTTAGGTATCATTAGAAAGATAATTCACTAATCTTCAGAATGATATATTGTAACATGCAATATCTTGTATAGTTTTCATGATATATAACCAAAACTTACCCCTTACCCCAAAGTTTACATTGAAAATTTCAGTCATAGCTAAAACCAAATTCTACAAATTTTTTAGCTTGACACAAAAAATCTGGCCGTTTTTGCTATTAAATCTATTTTATTTGGTACAGGGACATGTCAGAAATATCAAATAGACTTTTAACAGAAAAAATATTGGAATCTACAGCTGTAACAGTCATATTTTGAAGGGTACCGCAAAATCACAGTGTTGCAGATTTGCATGCATTTTTGTTAAATTTGTCTTCTTATAAGTTATCTGCTGAGCTTGTTTTTGAATATAACCTGGCTTGTTAGGTATCATTAGAAAGATAATGCACTAATATTTAGAATGATATATTTGAACATGCAATATCTTGTATAGTGTCCATGATATATAACCAAAACTTACCCCTTACCCCAAAGTTTACATTGAAAATTTCAGTCATAGCTAAAACCAAATTCTACAAATTTTTTAGCTAGAAACAAAAACTCTGGCCGTTTTTGCTATTAAATCTGTTTTATTTGGTACAGGGACATGTGAGAAATATGAAATAGACTTTTAACAGAAAAAATATTAGGACTCTACAACTGTAGCGGTCATATTTTGAAGGGTACCGCAAAATCACAGTGTTGCAGATTTGCATGCATTTTTGTTAAATTTGTCTTTTTATAAGTCATCTGTTGAGCTTGTTTTTGAATATAACCTGGCTTGTTAGGTATCATTAGAAAGATAATTTACTAATCTTTAGAATGACATATTGTAACATGTAATATCTTGCATAGTTTTCATGAAATATGACCAAAACTTACCCCATACCCCAAAATTTACATTGAAAATTGCAGTCATAGCTAAAATCAAATTCTACCATTTTCTTTACCTAGACATATAAAATCAGGCATTTATTTGTATAAAATCTATTTCATTCGGTAATGGGTCATGTCAAAAATATAAAATAGACTTTTAACAGAAAAAAGATTGGAATTCTGTAGTTGTAACAGTCAGATTTTGAAGGGTACAAAAAAATCTCAGTATTCCTGACTTGGGGTGCATTTTTGTTGAATCTATCGTCTTGTAAGTCATCTGCTGAGCTTCTTATAGAATATAATGTAAGTTGTTAGGTATCATTAGTAAGATTATTTACCAGTTTTTAAATGACATATTGTAACATGCAATATCTTGTACAGATTTTTATGAAATATGACCAAAACTTACGCCATACCCCAAAATTTACATCGAAAACTTCTGTCATAGCTAATGTCAAATTCAAGCAATTTTTTTACGCAGACATAAAAAATTAGGCAATTTTTTGTATGAAATCTGTTTTATTTTGTACTTGGCCATATCATAAATATGAAATGAACTTTTAACAGAAAAAATATTGGGATTCTATAGCTGTAACAGCTGTATTTTGAAGGGTACAGCAAAATCTCAGTATTCCTGATTCGCATGCGTTTTTGTTAAATGTGTCATCTTAAAAGTCGTCTACTGAGCTTGTTATTGATTATAACCACGTTTGTTTAGTATCATTGGAAAGGTAATTAACTGGTATTTACAATGAAATATTGTAACAGGCAATACCTTGTATAGTTTTCATGGAATATGACCAAAACGTACCCATACCCCAAGGTTTATATTGAAAGTACTGTCATAGATAACATGATCATTTTCCGTGAATTTTTAGCTAGACATGATAAAATAGCTCTGTTTCGGTATTAAATCTGTTTTATATGATACTGGGTCACAGAAACGTGAAATACACTTTTAACAGAAAAAATATTTGGACTGTATAGTTGTAACAGCCATATTTTGAAGGGAAATGCAAAATCGCAGTACTGCAAACTGGCATCTTTTTTGTTAAATTCTTCCTTGTTAGTCATCTGCTGAACTTATTTTGTGACACAACCTGGCTTGTTAGGTATCATTAGTAGAGCAATTTATTCTTCTTTAAGATGACATATTGTAATATACAATGTCATTCATAGTTTTCCTGGAATATGGTCAAACTTTACCCCATACCCAAAAAGTTCATTACGGCTCATCTTAAATTCTACCATTTTTGCTGCACATAATACAAAAGGCAATTCTTATTTAAAATCTGATTTATTTGTTACAAAAGTATGTCACAAGTATAAAATTAACTTTTAACGGGAAGATGATACAATTTAGTAGCCACTTGGATCATTTTTGGAGGTGGAACCCATATATTATGTGTTTCGGCAAATTTGCCCTGATACCTGGGTACCCTTCCAAATATGATCCAAAAGGCTACAAAATCATATTATGTTCCTGTTAAAAGTTATTTCATGTCTGTAACATATTTTTTTTAACAAAAACACAGATTTCATAGATTGCATACAAGCATTGCCTTTGGTATGTAAAGTTAATAAATTGTAAAAAAAGGTAGAGTTTCAGATTTGCAGTAATTTGCTGTGTAAACCTTGGGGTATGGGGTAAGCTTTGGTCCTATTTCATGAAACCTAAACAAGACATTCCATATTACAATATGTCATTTTAAAGACTAGTAAATTACCTTTCTATTGATACCTAACAAGCCAGGTTATGTCAAAAATCAAGCTCAGCAGATGACTTATAAGAAGACAGATTTAACAAAAAAGCAAGCGAGTTTTCAATACTGTGATTTTGCGGGACCCTTCAAAATATGACTGTTACAGCTGTAGAGTCCCAATATATTTTCTGTTAAAAGTCTATTTCATATTTCTTACATTCTCCAGTACCAAATAAAAAGATTTTATATAAAGCATCGGCTTATTTGTTATGTCTAGCTAGAAAATTGGTAGAATTTGACGATAGCTACGAAAGTAATTTTCGATATAAACTTGTTCGTATGTGGTATGTTTTTGTCATATTCCATGAAAACTATATAAGATATGGCATATAACAATATGTCATTTTAAAAAGTAGTAAATTAGCTTTTCAATGGTACCAAATAAACATGGTTATGTTATAAAATAAGCGCAGCAGATGACCTATAATGGGACAAAGTTAACAAAAACACATATGAGTCTGCACTGCTGTGATTTTGCAGTACTCCACAGAATATGCCTGTTACAGCCATAGAATCCCAATATTCTTTCTGTTTAAAGTCTATTTCATATTTCTGACATGTTCCTGTACCAAATAAAACAGATTTAATAGCAAAAACGGGCAGATTTTATATGTCTACGTAAAAAAATGGTAGAATTTGGTTTTAGCTATGACTGAAATTTTCAATGTAAACTTTGGGGTAAGGGGTAAGTTTTGGTTATATATCATGAAAACTATACAAGATATTGCATGTTACAATATGTCATTCTAAAGATTAGTAAATTATCTTTCTAATGATACCTAACAAACCAGGTTATATTCAAAAACAAGCTCAGCAGATAACTTATAAGAAGACAAATTTAACAAAAATGCATGCAAATCTGCAACACTGTGATTTTGCGGTACCCTTCAAATATGACTTTTAAAGCTGTAAATTCCCAATATTTTTTCTGTTAAAGTCTATTTCATATTTCTGACATGTAATTGTACCAAATAAAATAGATTTAATAGCAAAAACGGCCAGAGTTTTTGTGTCACGTTCAAAAAATTGTAGAATTTGGTTTTAGCTATGACTGCAATTTTCAATGTAAACTTTGGGGAATAGGGTAAGTTTTGGTTATATATCATGAAAACTATACAAGATATTGCATGTTACAATATGTCATTCTGAAGATTAGTGAATTATCTTTCTAATGATACCTAACAAGCCAGGTTATATTCAAAAACAAGCTCAGCAGATAACTTATAAGAAGACAAATTTAACAAAAATGCATGCAAATCTGCAACACTGAGATTTTGCGGTACCCTTCAAAATATGACTGTTACAGCTGTAGATTCCCAATATTTTTTCTGTTAAAAGTCTATTTGATATGTCTGACATGTTCCTGTATCAATAAAACAGATTTCAGACAAAGCATTGCATTTTTTATTATGCCTAGCTAAAAAATTGGTAGAATTTGAGATTTACTGTAATTTGTAATGTTAAATTTTGGGGTAAGGGGTAAGTTTTGGTTATATTTGACAAAAACTGTAGAAGATATTGCATAGTGCAATATGCCATCTTAAAAAAGAATAAATTCCCTTTCTAATGATACCAAACAAGTGAGGTTATGTTAAAAAATGAGCTCAGCACATGACTTACAAGAAGACAGATTTGACGAAAATGCATTTGGCTTGGAAAATCGTGATTTTGCGGTACCCTTCAAAACATGACCATAACAGCTATTGCGTCCCTATATTTTTTCTGTTAAAATTCCATTCGTATTCTAGGGATCCAAGGCTTCTGAAAAAGTACAGGTTTGTTATCCTGTTGGGGGGGGGGGTGTGCACGTAGACCCCCTCTAGCCCACGGACTAAGATATATACGAGAATCTCTGTACATCTTCCAGTTTGATATGGTTATTCATGTTCGTTTAGATCATGTATATTAACGCTCAAGTAATGCTAACTTTTGATGATAATTTCACCATTTTTATTTTTTTGAGAACCATAATTCCTTTTTTTTCTCCCCAAAGAATTTTGATTTACACAATATCCAGCTTGTCAACTCAGCCCCTATGGTTGTAAACTGCATTGTTATTGTTGAAAAGTGACTTCTGGTCCAGACTAGAATTCAAATGTAAACAATAAAAATGCATTTTACACATTTGAACCACAAGTTGACAAACTAAATTAAATAGTGGGTGTTTCAGCATTCTTTGGGGAGTAGGATAAGAAGTTGCAATTGATTTATAAAATAAAAACAATGAAAAAATCATCGAAAGTTAGCCTTAATGAAATTGGCAACATTGAATATAATGCAATCATGATGATATTTTCGTCATCTTTGATAGGAAAGTTAATATTTTCCGAAATATCCTGCTTGAGGTTTTCAATTTGCTTTGCACGTTGTTTCGGACATTTTCATCTTTGTTTCTTCAAATTAGGACAAAACTACAAATAATTTGACTGTTCACGAAGAAAATGCTCACACCTTACCTCCTGGTACAATACCTGGTCCTGTTGAAAATACTGATGTGTTTTGCACTGAAAGCGCACAATGCAGAACTATTAATTTATTGTGATCTGAATGGTAGCGCAGAGTCATTGACACTATTTTTCATGATATCTTGATTCTTACCAGAATTTGTCTCTGAGCTTTCGACATTGCTGTACCCACCATCATCTGTATTGGAGTTGTTACCACGAACACTGAAGCGCCGATGAGGGCGGAGTATCCAAGTTTGGAGTAGAGCAGAATGAGCAGCAGCACAACCTGTGTGGGTAACCAGGGTATGATTGAACACACCGTCAGAAATCTTATTACAACTTTAATTCTTAACGTTTGATACCTTGTATAGGCGCAGATACACGTACAATACCTTGTCGCTTTAGTATAAAATTACTAGTGTCAAACTCTATCGGTATGTTTTTCTCTACTTTCCACTATGTTCCCTCCTCATTTTCCTCCCGGATTCCATCACCATCCGACCACAAGTAATGATATGCCAGAAAGTTCATGTGTTTATAATTAAATGTTCTGGTTCACTGTTTATCTGGAGAGTTCGTGAACGTACCTGGGTTGGAACAAGCCACATTTGGTGAGCAAAGACATACCAGAAATGGACGGACAAGGCATCGACCGACATGTGGTTGGTGATCTGTCCCATCGTCCTCTCGCCCCCTGTTATGGTCCAGCTGGCCAACCGTATCGATTTTTCATAGACGTGACACTTCGACGGAAGAAACGATAAACAAATCAATATTTTGTGAAAGCATCATTGCAAGTTGGCGTGTGCTCTAGGACATAGTGTCAATCTGGGTATTGTTCTCTGATACGCCGTGACGTAACTATGAAAAGCTGCTCTATTTCCACTATGGGGAAAAAGTGCGCGACTAGAGCGAGAAACTGACGCTTTCTCGCAATCGGTGAGAATCTGTTCTTATTCTCACCGCTGTCGGTGAGAAAATTTTAATCTCCACTGGAGATTGGTGAGAAATTCATTCCTTGGCGAGAATCAAGTGTTAGAACAAATTCTCACCGGTGAGAATGGAAATTCTCACTAAGTACAGCGAGAATTGAAATTCACTGGCGAGAATCATCAAGACTCGCCTTTCGGAGTCTTTATGAACGGCGAGTTCTTGATGATTCTCGCCAGTGAATTTCAATTCTCGCTGTACTTAGTGAGAATTTCCATTCTCACCGGTGAGAATTTGTTCTCACACTTGATTCTCGCCAAGGAGTGCATTTCTCACCAATCTCCAGTGGAGATAAAATTTTCTCACCGACAGCAGTGAGAATAAGAACAGATTCTCACTGATGGCGAGAAAGCGTCAGTTTCTCGCTCTTGTCACGCACTTTTTCCCTACAGTGTTCTTAGGCGAAATTTCCTGACTAATTATTAAGGGCTTGGATTTTGTAGACGTTTTTAGACACATGTCTGTTGAAATAAATTTGAGCCGACTTAGCTGACTTAGATTAAACGAGTTTGTTTAATTGCAAGCGTGATACCCGCCCTTTCATGCCTCGGTTGGCACCGCTTCAGTCCTTAATATCCTGATATACTAGTGCCCTATCTGGTTCATGATTTCGGTCAGACAGCAAACTTCATATCTTTGATGAAGACAGCTTAAAAGTTACCTGAAGAGATGTCCGGAAATGAATACTCTTCATGATCATGATGTAGAAACCATACTGGAATGTGAACGACTTGAGGCTGACAGAGAGGAAAATTACGATCACCATGACGAAACCATTGCCAAAGAACTCATACACTGTCACGTATGAAGACATCTTTAAGAAAGAATAGTAAGACTCGTTCAGTTTTTTCACATCTATCTCAACTGTTCAACTGACGCGGCATCTCTACTCTGTCGTAGGTATACATGAATGAGGCGTTGGAAAACGTGGTATTCAAACATCGTTACGGCAGCCCTGACTCTGATTGGTCTGAAAGTCGAACTATGACTTCATTATTTTTAACCAAGGGAAAAAAACGGGAAATCGTCATTATGTGAGATAAAGGTTTTATCGATTTTATTGCGGCTGTACAGTGTCATAAATTCATGGATACGGACCCGAATTTCAAAAATGACTGTCTCGTCTTATTTTCGTGTGTATAAGATCAGGCAAACTTTAAGTTTCATACATTTATCACTCGGTGGAAATGTAAAATATCAACAATGAAAGCAAAACTTCAACAGAGTATATTCTTAGTACAGACATTTAGCAGAAAAAAGGCAACAACGTAAGAAATACCGTACAACGTCGAGAGCATGGTACAAATGAAGAAAAGTGATTTTGCTATTGTTGTCACGGTGCAACTTGTAACTCATCAGTAAGCCGCTATCATTACATTATTGCACTATTCACACGATATTTGTACTCTACTCGCTGAATCGCACAACGAATCAGCGTGGTACCACTCTCCTAAAACTATTACCCCAGTCCACTCACTGACCATCGCAGCACTTACATCTGTAACATCATCTTTATCGTCGCCAGTTCCATAATAGACCTCTGTGGCGTAGGATATGACGACACCGATACCAAGTGGTCCGATGACCCCGAAGAAAACACTGATGAGCAGCAGCGCTCCGGCGTGGAAGAAACTTCTGCCGTAGGCATTGCATTGTGTCCTGAACAAGGATGGTATGACGTTCTTCTTGGCAGCCCTTTCCTAAACACGTATTGGAGAATGAGTCGGTGAATGAATGAATGAATGAATGAATGAATGAATGAATGAATGAATGAATGAATGAATGAATGAATGAATGAATGAATGAATGAGATTATTAATGAATGAATGCGAATGAATGTGAGCGAGTTCATGAATGAATGAATGTGTGAACAAATGAAAGAATGAAAGATGAATAAATTATTCACCCATTTATTCAATCATTAATTCATACATTATTCGTCATTTATTCTTTCTTTCATTCATTCATTCATTCATTCATTCATTCATTCATTCATCCATTTATTCTTTTATTAATTCAGTCATTTATTAATTGATGAGAACACGAGATTTCTGCTTACAAACTATTGTACACGACGAAGTGCGTGGCGTACTTATGAGGAATGCAATGTTAATTTAAACAGTAAAGATATCAGGGTGGGTATGTCATTATATGTAAGTAGCATCGTTACGTTTTTACATTTTATACTGTGTGCAGGCTGTAAAATGTAGGATGTGCAAGACGTTTTCACTTATCAGCGTAATCAGTGTCTTGGTAAAGTTGTGCATCTACTATCCCGATGTGTAGTAATTGATCCAACATGCATTTTCCAACTCAAGTGTTAACCGTCCGTATCACCTAGTCCTCGAGAACTGCAACCACAGCAGTCACGCTGACCGGACCCTTCTTTTCGACCCATGTCATGGAATTTCGAACACGGTGAATGGTGCTGTGAGTTTTTTTATCTTTGTACCAGTTGTGGATAATGAATACTTATATTTGCAAGTTACCTATAGCTATCAAATGCCTTTTGATAATGTGCGTTCCCTGTGAGAGCATTTTACTTTTGCCAAACAAGATGAAATGAACAACCATGAAGGACGCGAGCCTAACATTGCCAAACATAATATGTTCTTAAACAAAATGATTTTCCTCGTGTGTTACATTGATGATACATGTATCTGTCATACACTGATATTATGTGCATAAGTATCTATCTTTCAGTCGAAAATCGGAAATACAAGGCAATTGTGTGACTGTGTACTATCTCTGTTCGATTGCATTGTCTTTGGGCTCCGTTGTCAGTAGCAGTTAGTATACCAGCGATTATTGATTTGTTTTTGTCAGCAAAAACACCCATTCTTATTCTCTCAACTATTCAATTTGCCTAATCATATAAAAGTACTTGTATGGATGTACTTTATAAATCAATTCTAGTCCCGACTGGACTTTATGAATCAACAATGACACAGTATGACAGAGAAAGTCAAATACAGCACACAACGACTTTTACAATGTATTGTTGAAGGGCCTGGACAGTATCTGTAACTTTACATGATTTTTACGGTTTTTGATTTTAATTTCAACCACTGTATAAACGATTTTTGTTCTGCTCCCTAAACATTAATATAGTTTACCTTTTCCTTTCTATAAGCCTGAAGAAATATCTTGTACTGGTACCCAGCACTGTGCTCATCGGACATTGACCCCAGATCCTCCATTTCTAACGGACGCTTGTACCCGAGGGCAAACAACCAGTTCAGCCAGTTAAAGGTCATCCTGGTGAACAAACTTGAGTATCTGTGTGTAAATGTCAGATCGGTCTTCTGCAGATCGCCCGGCACTTCAACCTCGCTCTCGTTGTGGCAACATTGCAGCACCTGTTGAGCATGCGCGAAAATACTGTATGACGATGCACTCTTGGCATTTTGTGCGGTCGAGTTTTGTTGATGAAGCTTGATAGCAATTACATATACCCATATAGATTTGTCAGCGGTTAATTGTACTCTTTGTTTATAAGTCTGAATGCAACTCTAAAGAACCATTAGCTGTCATCTGATAACGAGTAAATGTGATTGTAAACGCCGAAATCGGAAAGAACAACATCAACGTTTTGCTTTATGTTATTTTTGTTTAAACGAAAAAAACAGAACAGAGTAAAATAAAAGAGCGTATATAATGATATGATCGAACCTCGAATACAATAATCATTGTCATCAGTAATGCCATTATTATTTAATATTTATAAGCATTAAAATAATAGGCAGTTTTGACAATAAAAAATAAATTCACCTTTGCTCTGATGAGATTTACTTCAATCGCAAAGAAAAAACAGTAGACGATTATGAGAAGTACAGTGACGTCAAACCGGAGAATATCAACACCGGTAGCTTCATCATGGACAAGGTTGATTAACACCAAAATTTTGGATCCAAGGGCAAGCACCCAGTACAGGATCAATAACCACGCCAAGGCTGGTCTTCTCCAGTATTCGGCGTAATGATAGTATATCGCAGATACTATACAACTCAGTATAGCTAACGACGGCGGTATGTAAAGATGGGGACGCGTCGGCCCACTTCGTGTCACGTCGGTCAGTATTCCCTCCCCGATCCATGCTAGCAAGACGATGAAGGCAACAATGAATATGACATGTCTCAGGTCATGTCCCGGGTACACCAGTAAAGTCCTGGATTTGAAGTGGCGCAGACTGGAGCAGCATCCAATAACGACAAGAACGACGGACGCGACGACCAGAAAGAAAAGATGGACGCAGGCATCGACAAGATTGACGAAACAAGAGTTGTGAAGAGTGCCGTCGACGTCCCATTCAAAATCAAAGAAATTCGTTGAATTGGCACCACAGAACCATTGAAGAGTTTCGTCCTCACTAGCCATCCTTTCCGATGTCTAACGGTGGACAGGGAAAAACATTTGGTAACCTCCTCGGTGTTAGATATCCAGCGACATTTGCACGAATTTCTGACAGGTGCGGGGTCACCTTTCTTCTTGTTCTATCTATACGTACTATTTCTAATTCATATGTAATCCATTTGGAAATACGAGTTGACTCTTGGAACCTGACCAATGTCCTGCTACAGAACCCAGTTTTTAGGTCAGATAATGAATGATGAACTTCACCAGCCCCTGTACCAATCACATCTTTCAAACTCACAGTGTTTTTGTCATGAGCTGTGCACTTTTGTCAATATTTAATTTCGGACTGTACTATTAGCACAAATATTACAGAAATGGACCAAAAGTCGGCGCACGTCGTAAACGTCGTTGCGTATAGTTCTTCAATAAGCGACGTGTGTACTTAAATATAACAAATTATATGTTATCTTTAATATTTAAGCTTTTGCCTACTCTATCGATGCAGGTCTCTGCATAAACCTTGTATCACAGCAGGTCATCGGTTGAAACTGTGTGACTAACTGCGTAGTGATTATATTCAAAGTTCAAACTGGCGCTGGGGTGCAGGGTAAGGGTGTGCTTTACAAAACTACTGAAAGATCTTGTTATTGGAACAAAGATGCAATTCTAGATCGTCAAAATGGTAATAAATGAATAGAAAGATAGATAATTAAATAAATAAATGAAATTCATACATTGAATTATTATATAATACCCCAGTGGTATATATCCAGTGGTATATATATATATATATATATATATATATATATATATATATATATATATATATATATATATATATATAAAAGTATACAGATGTCCTCGTGAGAAATTCCAGTGCTCGATGCTAAAGCAGAGCGTTATAAATAAATAAACACATTACTTAAAGTACAAAGTACTGAAATCTATTACTTAATTTTTTATCTGAAGATTGCAAGATGCATGACACTTAAATAATAGATTTTAGTACTTTGTACTTGAAGTAGTTTGTTTATTTATTTATAACGCTCTGCTTTAGCATCGAGCACTGTAATTTCCCACGAGGACATCTGTATACTTCGATATATATATATATATATATATATATATATATATATATATATATATATATATATTATATATATATGCTATAGGCGACATTCTTCAACAAAATAAAGTCAGACATAACCACTTTATTAAGGTGACATAGGGTTGCAAACTTTGCAACACATACAGGTGTGCATGCTGCTCAATTATTCAGAACACTAAACAGTGCAAGGCCACTTCTACAAATAAAACATTCCCCATTCATCATGATGTCAACGGCAAAACTACTAAAGTTATCTATGCCCTCACGTGCCGTACTTGTAATACACAATACATTAGCAATGGTTTTATGAACGACTCAAGGGTCATCTTCGAACATTAAAAAAGTAGAGCCGAGAGATTACCACTTGTTGAACCATATTTTAGATTACCGGGAAATTCCCTCGAAAATGCTCTTACAGCCACTACTTTGTGTTATGCCATATCATATCTATCTATCTATCTATCTATCTATCTATCTATCTATCTATCTATCTATCTATCTATCTATCTATCTATCTATCTATCTATCTATCTATCTATCTATCTATCTATCTTTGCATGACTAGTTTTTTTTTCTGTCTGTCTGTCCTTCTGCTCATTACTTACGATGTGAACAACGGGCTGAGGATGTTGGTATAAATATATTTTAGGCGGGATATCCCGGAATGATCTGCTTTTTGTCAACTAACAAATGCATTCGATAGAGTGAAAACCACAATTACCATCCTCATAACCTTAAGCTGAACATTAATTTTGTGCCAATAATAACCTTGTAATTGTAGCAAATCATAATTTTCGGACTTCTAAAATGTTGTTTTTGTTTTTTTCTCCATGTTTCAATACTAATCCGAAAACTGGGATACTAGACTGCCGCTTTCAATGAACAGGGACGAATTCAATTTCCGAGAATTGTCAATATTGCAGACGACGGTACTTTTTGTCCTTGCATTCAAACCACATTGAAATAACGAATTCTCAGTAACGTTGATCAAAGAATATAGGCAACGGCTAAACACGCCATCTAAATTGCACATTCTTTCTTCAAATGTTACTTTTGCTATTCATCAAAGAATATGCGGCTTACGAAACATGTCGCCTGAGGGCGCTTCGGCTTTCGAAGAACTACTACACAAGGTGTTCTTAATAAGGCTATAGTTCAAGGTTCAAAAATTAAGTATTTATAAGGGTAATGTTTACGTCAGAGTCACAAAGTTTGGAGTAAGCTGAACAAAGTACGTATAGGGCGCTATATCTATGGCGAAACGCTAGATTTTCTGGTTTTACAAGAAAAAAAGACTGCAAAATCTTACGTTCATTGAGAGATTAAAAAATGAGTTATAATAAATAGTAGAACAGAAAATTATTTTTCAAAACGTGGGTATCCCGCCTCGAAAACTGTCCGTCTGGTATGATCTACCGTAAACCCGTTATTAAAATTTAATGGTAATAGTAATAATGCATAGCAAGTTTAAAAACAATTGGAAGAGTGGTTTCAGAGAAGAAGACATTTGCCCAAAAATAGGAAAAATTAACTCTAAAATACAAAAATGAAAATTTCACTACCATTTTATCACATCTATTTTAAGTCACCCTAAGAAATCTGCAAGATAAGTTTCAACCAAATCTGGTCCTTGGTTTTTATGCTCGATTGCATATTTTTGATACTAACATGCTCATTTGAACGAATTCACATCTTCATCCTTGGGTGCATCTGTACACCAACTCGTAAGGTGGTATGTGCTACAGTTTTTGATTTTGATGTCGACGGACATAAAGACATACATACAAACGTGCAAATGAGATGCAAATAAGACTGACTCACCGTATAAGTTCTCTTTAGTATATGTACATAGGAAATGTGAACTAAAAACCCCGAACAGATCTCGATTGAAGCAAACAAGCTATATGAAAACCATACATTTCACACATTCTCAATCACCTGAAATTGTAGGGGACACATGTACAAGTGCAATTCCTCCCACTCTAGCATCCTGGGTAGAACACAGCTAGGATCGGAAAATGTCGGCCAACGGGAAAACCCGGCCCGATCCGAGTCGACCTAAGACGAATTCCGGACAGCCCGACCCCCCCCCCCCCTTGGTCAACATTTGTAAGTCCAATTTTGTCACATGCCTTGCCGCTCCCTGTTGTGTTAGCAAGTCCAATGTCAGAGCACAGCGTACAGCAAAATGTCGAAGAAATTTCATGTGAACCAAAGAAGTAAGACCCAGGACGATCTACTGCTAAACAAGAGCTATGTCCGAAATTGCCCACTTTTACGTGCGCCTGGCGTGAAATTTAAATCTACTCGGATTCATACAGCCACTATACTTCTTCTATGGATCATGGAGTTCTATGCATTACTTTGGGTGGAAACGATCTTTTACCGTTTCCCTGATGCAGTTCGTGCTAGGGTACGGTAGGGATCCGTCACTATTTACGGCCTGGAATCTGTCGGAGGAATCTTTGGGGGAAGTCACTCGAAGTTGAAAGCTACAAGGAGGGGGTGCTCAAAATATGAAGAGTAAGAAGGGGGCTACTCAATTTTTTGGAAACGTACTGAAGTATTTAGTGCAGTTGTAAAATGATAGAAAATAGTTAAAAGAATGAAAAACTCAATAGATTATTGAAACATTATAAGTTGATATGTATAAAGTATATTTACGGTCATTACTTAAATGAGTAATTTTGCAGTATTCATGATAAAAAATCGTAGATTTGCCTGATGAGGCAAGCATTAGAAACATCTACTCTCCATTCTATAGGGTACTGATTATATGGGGAATGTGTAAGGAAAAGCAAATTCTACAAAGTGTACAAAACATTGGACTGCCTCGATAAAAAAATCATCTGTTTTGGAAGAAGATAATTTGTCACAATTTAAAAATACGTGAGCAATAGAGATTTCTGATATCTTTCAACCAAATGTAAATTTAATCTCTACATTAAATTTTTGTTTTCTCTGTCCTCTTTGACACAAGTTTTTCAATCTCTTGATAAACTCAATATTGCAGAAACAGGATTTTGATACCCTATATGAATAAAATGCATAAAATGCATTCTATGCATACAAATGATTATCCGATAAAGCATATTTTACTCTTTAAATGTTAAGTAAAAAGAGGTCGTGGAGGAATGCTCTGAGCAGATATCATTACCAGTAACACGATTGGAACTAAATTGGGATAATTGGATGAGAGTAAATATAACGAAAATTTGATGAAATCGAAATTTTTACAGCTTAAATTTTACAAAATGATAGAATACTGTAAAAATTCAAATATGTGTTTTCATCGAACAAAACAACAAAAAACACGTCAATATTGTATATCCCTCAAATCGTATTCATTTCTATGAAAGGTGGTATTTTTGTGTAAATGTCTTTAAAAAAACGACAAAAAATGCGTAAAATGTGTCGAATTAATGACTTTGAGTCGGCCACTTTTAAATGGTCCCTTATTTTTTCGGTCAATTTGGGGCTTAATAAACACTAAATGTAGTCAGGGCACTTTTGAAATGACCCTGACTAACTAAACCTTAAATCGATCGAAAAAAATTCATTTTGGTTGGGGAAAAGTAACAAATCGAGATTAAAGCTAGTATTTCAGTACCAAAGAAAGTATAGACAAGTTCACATATTTTCATTCAAATATAAATATTGTCATAAGTATTGAACAATATTGCATTAGATGCAGTCACGCAATGATTCTTACTCATAACATGAGCACAATATCGCAAATTTTGTGTAAATTTTAAAGATGGTTAGTAAATATGGTGTAATATTTAGCAAATTCCTTAAATTTTTGAGAAATTGTGCCAATCCATTATCCCAATTTAGTTCCAATCGTGTTCAGTGTACAGGGTCTACAACAAAACTTAGCTGTTTTGATTTCATCCTTTATTATCACAGAAACATATATTTTGATCGACTTACGTCCAATAAATCATTTTGACATTTAACCGTATTAATATCATGCTTTTCATTAGAAGACTGGCGGTAACTCACTAAACAGACCGTCACATGGTTTTCTTGTACGCACTTAGTGAACTGTCCAAGGTATCGAGTTACAGTATTCGAAAGAACTTGATGACTGTTATAAAAAAAATTCTTACATTTTGGAAACATATAGAACAGCAAGTCACAAACAGATAGTAAACCGACTGGGTTCACCGGAAAAGTGTCCGTACAGTGTACAAAAGCTGTCAACAGCTCTCTATAGAAATGTTAGTTCTCAACATTTAAGGATTTGTCCGGTTCCGACGAGAGGGCGAGCCATCTATGACTGTGCAGAAAGTGCTCCACCAATCACAAGCACGATGAGATTGCACGCAAATAGAGGCTGCTCATTCAGACGAGTTAAATAAAGTCTTTCCCGTCATTATTTGTTTCCCTTGACGAGCGAGGCAAATATACCGTCTTCGTTCTTCAGCAGGTTTACTGGCGTGTCGTATTCCACTACCTCCCCTTCACTCAGCACGAGTATCGTGTCAGAATCGAGAATTGTTGATACGCGATGCTAGCGAGACAGCAAAACAAAGAAACCATGAGAATAAGGTCTATATTTGGTGAAAGTTAGGTAATCAATATCAACTCGAAATAATAAAAGAAGTCAAAAGCGATCCCGAGGATTTAAAGTGTATGTCCTGTGGTGTATAATTGAGCCGATCTTGACAAGAGGGACCTGCATGAAAATCAAGAAACTCATAGTATCCTTTTGATGATCTATACGATATTTCCAACAAGGAACTATATTTTATCAATGACATCCTCCCTCTTTTCTTAATACTTTAATTGGAACCCCTGATCACTGTTTCTGTAAGTCTGTAAACACGGTCTAATGCAAATGAGCTACCATGTTCAATGATTAAACCAGTCCGTCAACATCTCACAACTTATATACCATATTAATATGTATATCGCAAGGTATTGACCGACTCATATTAAGTAAAGAGATTACCATTGATAAAGAAGTACAGTTCTTTCTTGGAAATATAAAGTATATCACAAAGAGGATATGTAAATTTCTATATTTTCGTACATGTCAATGTGACCTGACTTTCTTCAGAAAAGTGCCATATTTACTGTAAGAAGAGTACTGATTGGTGTAATGAACACTTCTTCTGAAATGGCCGGTCAGTGCTAGTTTATTTTGATCACGCAAGCCAGATGTACTGCTCACAAATGCTTCGTCGAACTCTAAGCTTGGGTCAGGTATAATAATGGGAATGTTGTTATGTAAGATACTCACGGCGATCGTAAGCACAGTCATGTCATGGAATGCAGTCGCGACCACATTCTGTAGAATGTCGTCCTGAAATGAAATCGGGAAAAAAAAACATTAATGATAAGTCGCCATGCACTCCCGTGGTGGCCAATGGGTTTTACACAATATGTTCAAAAGCTTACCATTATTTGGTGAAAGTAGCTTGGAAAGGTGACGAGTTCCGAGCTGTGATCGAGAGCGTTCTGTTTGTAACGCGATTTGAGCTAATTTGGGAGAATTGGATCTCTATATTTTTCAAATTTCTCAAAAGTGTTGAGTGCCCTTTAGCTGAACGTTGCAATATTACAAATTACTTGTAAAATGAGTGCGATCCTTAAAGAGAAAAGCATGTGAGCTTACATTTTCAGATTAAACTGACATTAGTTAATTATCCAATTATCCCAAATTCGTTCCAATCGTGTTTTGTCTGAAAGTTAGAGTAACATAGAATCTCTTGAAGGGCCACTAACTGTAACTTTTGACGATTTCTTTCCGACCACAATTTTGTTTTTCATGTTAAGTTTTTGTTCTGCTCCCGAAAGTGTGCTGAAACGCCAACTATTTCGCTTGTCATCAGTGTCTAATCTATGAGTGAAAAGAAATGCATTTTTATTCTTTTATATTTGAATTCTGATCCTGACCAGATTTCGCTCGTCAAGAACACCGAATCTGTGGATGCAGTCTGTACAACAAGCTGAGTTGATGAGTTGAACACTGTAACTCAACATGCCTTGCGGAGACTGTATGGTGAAAAAAACACAAAGGCTATACAGATAATGGCCTTTGAAAGAAAAGATTGTGATTTGGGTTCATAGGTCACACTGGTTCCCGATAAAAGGAATGGCAAATGCCAATGAATAAACTTTTCATGGGTTAGCACGTACGGTAGATATCACAGAATAACATAGAGGGCGCTACACCATTAACGCGACCGTCGACTCGGACCGGACCGTGAACTTCGTTTGTCACCTTGACAGTAGACACAAACGAAAATTGTATACGAAAAGTCTAAATGCAATTTGTCAGTGCCAACCAAAGTTCTACAATCGAGGTTAAAGTTATCCCTGAATGAATTATGTGTTTTTTTCTCAGTATGTGACTCTCCCATATTTGTTTTCAATACATTTTAACGGATTAATGGCCAATGAACATGAGCGCTGTGAGACTTTTGGATCCGATTTGCTGAAGACACGTCTGAATGACTGAATGACGATTCAAGAACATGAAATATTGAAAGAACAGTAGCTTTTGTTTTACAACAAGCACGAAAAATTAAAGAAATTCAACAGCGATTAACAGTACAATTTGAAACCAAATCCACGCGTTTATACTTTTGTTCATCCATCAGTTTCTACATATTCCTGTGAAAACTGTGACACCTCTACACCTACCGTCTTCATGTCTATAGAAGCTGTAGCTTCATCCATGACCAGAATCCTGGCTTTACGTAAGAATGCTCTCGCCAGGCAGAAGAGCTGTCTCTGACCAACACTGAAATTCTCTCCGCCTTCCGATATTTCCGATCCTGTAACGGGAATTCATTTGGAATCTGGTTAAAATGCACGGTTTTCCTCCATGAAAGCTGAGAAGTTGATAAAAAATAAACCAAAGGCGTTCGAATCACTCGAGCGCAACGCTTGTTAAGTGTCACTTAGTTGAGGAAGGTCACGCTTTGAAACTCCACTTATCGTACCGGAACCAGAAAGTATAATAATGGTAAATGACCTTTTCCAATTTAAAATTATTAAAAGAAAATATATATTAATGTACAGCTGCCCAGGTTTTTCAACAAAGCCCTCAGCATGTATAATTACTGACAGTGAGACTAAGCCATCCTTTCTTATGAAAATAATATTCATAGAACCTACTCAAGAAAAACAGTCTGCGAATATGCTTCTAGTCGCTGGAATCATAAATTTGTACGTAGTCTTAAAAAAAAAGACACCTCATATGCGAGTGTTGACTAATATTTAATGTGGGACGTATTTAAAGATACAGTCGTCGGAACTGCGCTTAAAGGTCGCATGGGACCCATACGACCAATGTAAACACTGTATCCAGGGTACGATGGTGATTGATGAAAGTTAAAACATGTTTGTCATAATCTACATCGTATAATTTAAATGTTGCAGATATGATGATGAGGTACATCTAGATATCGTGCATACATTGTTTGTAAGAAAGAAAGTCGCACAGGCGCAGTTCCGATGACCGTTTCCCTTTAATGCACGCAAACAAGTATTGTGAATGGCTACATTTGCCTTGCCACGTGGCAAATCCGTGAACTGTATACATCCATGTCATATACCACTATCAAGATACCCGATTGTCAACCAAAAGATTCGGTGGAGCCAAGCAGTATATAGATCAGCTATCAATTTACAAAACCAGTACTCATATGCGTCAACTTTACATTACCTAGTTGTTGATCCAGTTCCATGACGGTAGATTTCAACTGGGCGATTTCTAGTGCTTCCCACAATTGCATGTCATCTTTACTGCCCTCCGGGTCTAGGTTAAACCTTCATATACAGTTACATAAATATTAATTTTTTCCTTGTTGATTCTTCTATTCGGGTACGATGCTCAAGAGAAATACAACGTGAAATGTTGAGGTATGACGGGTCGAGACACTATCTTTCCTGAACGTAAATTCTAGTACCTATATACACTCAATTGACATTTATGCACAGCATTCATACAACCGTTATTCGTACATAAAGACTCAAGACAGTAAGTGCCTCAACATTGAAAGACTTTAACATTCAAACTTTCTGCAAGAATACTTTTACCAAGAATAAAACTCAGGGGTCACAGTGAAAAATTCTGCCAGTGTACTAGAGACACAAATTACCCAATATTCCCCGACACTTAAAATTCAAATTGGTCGCCATTCCTGTGTTAAATCTTTTTGGGTACAATATATTTTCAATTTCTACAAAAATAAGCTGGTGAAACCTTTGAGCTTCAAAATGAGCCCCCACAAATGGTAGATCAAAAAGGTATTGTTAAGTTTCAGAGTCCGAATGTCTGTCTCCGAGGCGCATTACACCTGAACATGGAAATCTTGGCAACAAGACAGGTTCCAATGCCCTGTTTAAGGTGAGTGTCAGATATGGAATCTCCTTTGATGGTTGAATGAGGAACACATGGTTACCTGATAGTGCCAGTGAATAATATAGGATCTTTAGGAATGATAGCCATTCTATATGTAATTTACATGACTGACACTAATCTAGTGTCATTGGATTCTATCACCAAGTGGAAAATCGTGGCTGCATGACAGATTTCTATGTTTGAAGTGAGAAGGGTAATCCAAAATATCGTAACAAAGACAGCCCTGCATTGTTACCTGATAGTACCGGTGAATAATATAGGATCTTGAGGAATGATAGCCAGTCTCTTACGCAGTGTCAACAATGGTACGTGTGATATATCGATGCCGTCTATAAAAATACGCCCTTTGAAATGAAATAAAAATACAATGCGATATATATATATATATATATATATATATATATATATATATATGTATATATAATATATATATATATATATATATATATATATATAATATATATATATATATATATATATATATTATATATATATATATATATAGAATATAATATAAGCTCTTTGTTTGCCTTTTAAAGCTAGCTGTGCGAAGAGGTATTCGCAATGCAATGCTTGTTCTGTGTTCATTCTCTTTCCTACGAGCCGTACATGAGGTGATTTTCTTTCAGACCCTGGTATTGAGTAATTACGCCTCTTCCCTCCCCCCTCTGATTCGTAAACAATGAATCAACACTAAACTGCAACTATCTTTACCCGAGTAAAATAATCTTATATATACCTTTATATGTGTCAATGATTCTAAAAAGAGATAAGGCAAGCGAGGACTTTCCACTTCCGGTGCGTCCACAAATGCCGACCTTAAAATTGAAAACAGAGTAATTATTGATTGATAATCGTAGGTCAGTTTTCTCTGATTTATGCAAGCCGATACGTATTGAACGGAGACAATATTCTATGAATGAGGTAGATTTATTTATATTTATGCATAAACTCGTACAAAATACAAACATACAAACAGAATACGTATACACATACATACACATGTACATGTGTGCATACATACATACATACATACATACATACATACATACATACATACATACATACATACATACATACATACATACATACATACATACATACATACATACATACATACTACATACATACATACATACATACATACATACATATATACATACATACATACTACATACATACATACATACATACATACATACATACACACACACACACACACACACACATACATACATACATACATACATACATACATACATACATACATACATACATACATACATACATACATACATACATACATACATACATACATACATACATACATACATACATACGTACATACATACATACATACATACATAAACCAAGGTAAAATTGACCACTGAGATCTGTGTTGTCTGCAAATTACGACAAACCTTTTCGCCAGCTTTGAACTTCAAGGTGATATCGGTCAGTACAGGGTCAAGGTCAGCGGCGTAACGAACGCAAACATCTTGATAACGTATGTCACCATCGACCGGCCACTCTAACGGGGGATTCAATGTTCCTGCAGGAAAGGGGTAGTGATTGGTACATTTGTTAGCCATCGAATTCCCAAGTGACATTTGAACAGGAAAAATGTAAAAGCTCAAATTAGAATTTGGTCAAGTGATATTTGGTATGCTGACGTATGCGTACAGTAATTTGATAAAGAAACAGATAGACAGAAAATTAAATAAACTGTCAAAGACACACAAAATTAACAGAAGAACGAAAGTATTGATACAAAGTCCATCCCATGATAGATACGCCGGGCAATCCAATGTCTTGTAAAACAGCCATTCTACCTTCATAAGTTTCATTTTCGCAGTTGGTGTAATAGCTAACTCTCTCCACTGTATTCATCTGCATCTCACAGTCGGCTATTTGCCGAATCAGAAAATTCAGAAAACCCGAGATCTGCAAGGAAGAAAGGGAAGATTAGCAGAGTAAGCTATAAATACTACAAAACTTCGTATTGATCTGCGTGAATCAGACAAAGTGTAACTTTAATGCAAAATTGGGTTTGTACGTATACTCAGTCTCCATTACAACAGTGGGGAAACAAAAGGCAAATTCCACTTTCCCCGGTTTTATTGTGGCGAAGTCAGACAATATTGGGTACGGCTCAGTCAAACTTAAGAAATTGTCAGACACACTTTGATATTTAATTCATTCCGCAACTCAGTGTGTCTGTCTCTGCATTGTATTATAACAATATTCCATTATTGCCTGAATATGTGGGAGCGGAGCACGCGAAAGCACCGGGCTGTGACACTTTTCCGACATCATGCCAGACATTAGGAGAGCTGATGATCCCCCGTCCCACAGGCAGGAACGTTTTCCCCTTAAGACAGTCCATATTGTAAGACAGACTCCATTTTTTGGCAAATGTGAGAAACGTAAATGTGGCCTCATTTCTGGCAGAAACTGTCCGCAAAAATATTAATATTTCACGTGTCGAACGATTGATGCATATTCTTGCAAAATTAAATTTACACGAGAAAGTGAATGACATATGTATTTTCTCAAAACTAGAGCAGTCCCAATGGTAACGGGAAATATAAATGGAATGACAAATTTCATGCGTGCCCAAGTCCAATGCATGAGACTTAGATTAGAGGAACATGTGTCGTATACGCAATTTTTGTGTATTGTCTCTGACGATCGGATGAACACACATATATAAAGCCTGCAAAGAATCAATTATTGACATCAATGTGGTGTTTATTTTATCAATGCGATATTACCACGAGTCAATACCTTAAGAATGTTCACGTTACCTGCAAGGCATATGACAAAGCCAGGCCAACGAGACTTGGTTCAAGTCCACCTACAGCT